>NC_087333.1:6576590-6878863 GCF_037043105.1 Vanessa tameamea
TAATTTCCCGAGGGCATGTCTCGTTCTGGATATTCACATTAACTTAGTAATTTTAATGTGTGATTTAAAAAATAGGTTACATAATTTATTACATATATTTAATTCAGATGGTAATAACAGACATATTTTTTTAATTCACTTCATGTTTTTCCAATACGAGTACTTGGGTGGGTTGCATACAGCCTGTAGTTAGTTTGTTCTTGTAATTAAAAAAATGTTTTACTATGAACTATAATATTTATTGTAATACTTGCTGCATGTCCTGACTTCGTCAGGGTGGAAAACAATGTTATTTACAGTACAGCGTCCCCTAACGGGTCTTATCTAAGCAACTCAATCAAAAAATCCATCGAAATCAGTCCACGAGTCAGTGACGAGTTGTTCAGTTACACACACACATATATAGCAGATATTAATATATAAAGATAACCACAAATGGATTCCGAAGTACTTATTATTCATATAACGATCAACCTTTTTTTGCTGACCGTACTATTTTCTCAAAATCAGATACTTCGTAGTCTTGTTCCTGTAGCCACTGGCTGCCCATGTCTAGGAAACCATAGAGTCACATACCTGATATATTTCAGTCATTTTAAATTGCAGGTTCTATCAGACCATACAAGTGAGGGATCAGAGAATGCACTAGGGGGCGCAAATGGTCTTTACTATATCTCCTATGAGAATAGCTTTCCTCGTGGAAATCCGGTCAGGCTTCTACGTCACTAAGATAATATATTAATTATGCGTTTTAATCTAACAATAATTAATTTATTATCGGGAGATAACTCGATGCTGTTTACGTAATATTCCGCTACAATTCGTGTATGGTAATTTGTTGATTTTGTAAAGGCATTATGTTTGAAGCAGTTGTTATATAGAATTTAGTACTGGTACATTTCCAAGTATAAGATATTGGATCTGATGGGAAGTGGTCACCACCGCCCATAGAAAATGGTACTGTAAGAAATATTGACCATCCCTTACATTGCCAATGCGCCACCAACCTTGGGAACTAAGATGTTATGTCCCTTGTGCCTGTGGTCACACTGACTCATCCTTCAAACCAGAACACAATAATACTAAGTATTTATATTTAGCGGTACAATATCTTATGAGCGGGTGGTACCTACTCAGACGGGTTTACACAAAGACCTACCACAAAGTGGAACTCCATCAAATGTAATTTAATTCAACAATTGCGTTGAAATTGGGGATGATCAAATTATCATTGCACTTTGCATACAACACAATAATACCTTTTATATTTTAACAATCATGATAGAATACTACTACTGTTTAATTTAATTTATTGTATTAAATCTTAATTTACATAAGAATTATTGACATTAAGTCCTTAAATATATACAAATATAAATTAAAAATAGTCACTGTATAAATCGTGACAGCGTGGAACGGTGGCAAGAACGCTAGCAGCATTTCCCCATTTAATCGCAATTCCGAGCAAAAAATCAGTTCTTCTGTCACATTGCATTTAATAATATTAATTAACAATTATATTTTTCTTTAGTATTAATAATATATTATAAAACAGCGTCATTGTGTATGCAGTTATCAAAGATGCTAACTTTAATTCAATCCGAGAACTTCAGTCCTTTTAGTTTAACAAACAAAATCTATCGTATGAACATCGACGGCGATCTCTTAAACTGATCGAAAATACCTTTATTAAGATAAAATACTCTCAAAACTTTCCTATATTGGCAAACTTGTATTACTTTATAAATTTAATCGATGGAATTTACATGAAACTATTGCGTTGTGTCAAGATTTCTCGTGTGCTTGTGAAATGGACTTTATAATACATTTTTTATTCCATTAAGGCCGGTCCTACCCACAATCGCCCTTAGGTTTTGTGGATGTCCATGACCGTTGTTAGTCAATTTCCACTTTCCAGGCCTTAAGCAAATGTCCCGATTAGGCAAAAAAATAATTAAACGTATTAAAACAATTTTTATGTAGTCTGCATTGTACATAAAATAAATTATGGGGTATGTGAATTGCTTAAATAAATTAGCATATTAAGGTTAAATGAAAATATTAAAGACAATTAATTTTCTTCTATTATTAATATTTTGATAAACTTTCCTTCATTTATTTAAAATATTTTTATGACAAATTATTATACATTAAGGGTAACTATATCATTAATTGCTAATCTTGGATATGTGATTCCTGGCAGAGTAATATAGTTTATTAAAATAGTTATACTGTTTCAGATAGTACTAAAAACAGTGTTTTCGGCGGTGACATAATATCACAGAATTTAAATCTAAAATTATAGTTTAAATTTATTTGGTACGTGGAACCAGAGACAGACAGACACCGGCTTAGTGGTGGTTGTAGTGAACAAACATATGGTAGAGGTTGTATTGTACGTGACAAAATAATCTTTTCAAATATAAGAAGACAATAAACTTAATAGAAATAAATTAGTAAGCATTTAGACTTAGATCCGGACAAATGCCATCAAGACAAGTTTAAGCATCTAATGAGGAAAAGTGACACTCCCATTTGTGAAGTATGTGGTGTACTAGAGGATGTCTCACAGTTTTTATTGGCATGTTGTCGTAAACACAGTTTGGGAGAAACACAGTTTGGTGCTTTTGACTCTATTATTAGTGAAACTTCGAGTATTTCGGCAATTGATATTTATTAATTTGTTTGTGATTCCCTCAAACTTAGTCTTAGTGTTTTAACCATTTTTTTTTAATTTAGTTTGTAACGATGGGACCTACATATAGATAAAAAGGCCCTTTAAAAATATTTGAATAAAAAAAATATTTTTAATTAGAAGTTCTCCACAAAAAAATTGTATAATTTTTTTAACATTCACAATAGGTAAACAGTCTTCCAAATAGACCACCCGACGGTAAGACTGTCTAAGAAATATAAACCGTACTGCGTAATTTGCTACTAATCTTGGGACCTATGCTGTTATAAGTGGTTCACTCACCCTTCAAATAACAACGAACGGAACACAAACTTAGTGTTGTTGTTGGCGGTAGATATGTCGATGGGCTTGCATAAAAGCCTGAAAGCACTTGTTGACTTCAAGGCAGGATATAGTATATACATATATAATTGTATTTAACTAACATAACTTTCTCGGGAGAGTCCAGATTCCGAACCGGTGGCAGCTCAACTTAATATAGTTTTGTAAAATGACGATTCAAAAGTGCTCGTAAAAACCTACCTGAATAAATATAATTTGATTTTGATTTTAGTGACATTAAGAACAAAAAGTATACAATAATTCTAGTTATATATATGTGTATATCTTTGATGGCGTTTAGTTGTGCTAACAAAACACACAGATGACAAGAAGACTTATGATGTTATAAAATAAAACAGTTCCGTGGCGAATTACTAAATTTTTGCGTGTTTATAATTGATATCGTCTTCGACAGCCGTGTAACAAGGCCCTTCGGACCCTAAGGCAAAAAAAAATGGACGTGTCCCTCTTTTGCCTTTAATGAAAACGATCGTTAACTGTCGAGTATTGGAAGGGAAATCGGCTAGTCGTTAGTAAATATTTGAAAGCTGACTTTTGTGATAAGTGAATTCAAACTAAAATTGCATTTTTGGAACGAAGTTCTTTTACGCGGGAAAGTGAACTGACAGAATTCGACACGTAAGACAAAAGCGCCATACCTCTTCCAGGCGACCTTTTGATCTGTTTCTTTACTGAACGGTTTTATATAAAATTTGTTGTTTTGTTAGTTGTTTTAATTCAAACTCGTCTGTCATTGTCATTAAATTATATTCCAACGTTGTTGATTTATTTAATTGTCTGTTATTTAATACATAATATATAGCAAAAGCAACTCCGTTCCAATCGGGTTTCTCACGATCCGTTTCGTTATCACAATCACCAATCAAATCAAAATACACTTTATTCAAGTAGGGTTTTACAAGCACTTTTGAATCGTCATTTAACAAACTATATTAAGTGAAGCTACCACTGGTTCGGAATGTAGATTATACCGAGAAGAACCGGCAAGAAACTCAGTAGTTACTCTTTTTCGGAACATAGTCTGTGATAATTGTAGAAAAACTGATTTTTGAGGACTATTCTAAATATACACATAACTATGTGTAATGTTTCATTTATATTTAGAAAATTATATCTCTCTTCGGGGGCGTCAAGGGAACAGCATTGGAACAGCATGATGGAATAAGCCCCTCTCCTCAAGAGGAGAAGCCTTTGCCCAGCAGTGGTATATTATAGGCTTTTACTTTGTATTTCTTTAATTTAAAAAAGTTATACGTTTATATGATATCAGTTTATATAAGATAATATCGAAACCCTGATTTGGAGATCCTTAGCATAATATTAATTTAAGCAGAAAGTTAAGTTCAATTTATCGTTTATATTGAAAAACACGTATTATCCTGTACGGGTCCTTAAAATGTGTCCATTAAATTTTCCATTTTTGGAGCAAAATAACAATCTTATACTAATAGATGGCGCTGGTTGATAATTTCGAATGTCTGAATCGCGTAGACAATATCTTTGATATTGAATGTATAAAGCTTAGCAAAATTTGTAAACTCTCTACTTTTTTAAGTAACACCCGCTCATCAGATATTCGCCGTCAAGCTGCAGTACTGAGTATTATTGTGTTCCAGTTCGAAGACAAAGTGAACCAGAGTATCTACAGGCACAAGGGGCATAACACGTTAGCTGTGAGAGTTTGTGCCAGCAATGTAAGGGAATGGTTAATATTCTTAATAGCGCCAAAGATAATGGGCAGTGGTGACCACTTACCATCAGGTGGCCCATTTGCCCGTCGCCTACAAATATTGTAAAACACAATACATGGACATGAGAGATAATCCAGTAGATGTCATTCAGAGTTACAGGTGGCTCAAATTTCAAGGTTCTAGAACTCGCCCCCTCTCTCAGTGTTGCTGTATAACCCAATAGCACCAAAACATTTACTAATAAGAAGCAAAATAGTAAAAACTGATCAACTCTTCCAAATCATCACTTTTCCAAATATCACCCGCACCACCTAGATTTTCGAAAATCTACAACAGCGCGATTTTTAAGACATTTTCTGCCTCACACAACCACTCTGTGGAACCAGCTTTCGCCGGCGGTTTTTCCGAACCGATACGACTTGGGAACCTTCAAGAAAAAAAAAAAACTCAAATAAGATATTGTCGTATATGTTTTAGGAATTAGACCTATTTATTTCTGGGATCGAAACTGTGGCGGGCAGACAGATCTATATGTAGTATATAAATATAATACTATGAATTTATAAATCAGGTTGACCAATATAATATTTAGAAGTGCCTCAATTTGTCAATATAATTACGTAAGTTGTTTACGCATGTAGGAGAAAGCTTGTTTTCTTTTACACGCGCGTTCACAGGAAAACAACTTGACTAATTTCGAGGGCGGTGCTATTCTATAAGAAATCACTTCATATGTCACTCGTGATGTATTGGGAACCGACTTCCGGTGAGATACGATTGCGTGTAACCTTTAACTATTAGAAATATTTATAGACAATATATTTTTAATATTAACTCCGATTAATTATATTGTATTCAGTACAGAGATCGCATTCGGATATTTAATAACAATTGTCAAAAGATGTTAATATTTGTTATTCCAGCCGGGTGTTCCAAGATACCTCTCCCTTTTTATACAAGTTCTGTAAGCGTTGCTGTAACAATAAGCTTTCATTAAATGCTAAGGAGGACATAACAGTGTTCGCCTCGTCACCAATCCCTATTGACAAGTAATCTATAAATTATTCCTCTCATCTATTTGTAACATCTCCGAAGACATCTGCCGTTCGTTTGTTCATTAACTATACTCATTAGTGAATGGTATAGAGCAGTTGAGGGCAGAGAAATATTTTAAGATATTTAAAATAAGTTTAGTTCAATGGTTAAGAGTAGCAGAGCGAAGGGTGTCTTTCTTTTAAGGATCTTTGAGCAGTTTTAACGTTTGTGTGCTGTGCAACAGTCTTAGTGCCGTAAAAGGATTGTATTTACTATTAGAACAATTGTTTGTTGTTTTTTCTATTAGCTGGTGCCCGCGACTCTGTTCGCGTGATTTTAAGCCTCAAATGGATTATGTTTTTTTTTGATAGATATCACATTTTTTGTGTTCTTTGCCATCGATGAAAATCAAACTACAAACAACCGAACATTTTAAATTAATAATTTATCTTGTAATATTAAAAAAATATGACGTATTTAATATAACTGCGTAATGTATATTACACGATATTACTCGTAGTGCCGTCGGGGATTAAAGCATAGATTGTTAGCAGTTGCAAACACGCGACGGAGCCACATAAAGCTAGCCGTTGTCACTGGACTCGCTTAAAAGTAAACGATTTTTTTTTGAAATGATAATATATAATCACATATGACATAAAGTCACTGCGTCGATCCTATTTATATTTATTTTCAAATGCAAAGGGATGATGTACCAGTGGAACTCTTTAAATAGGCTTTAATCTCATCAGCCCTGGTTCCATAACATCTTGATTTTAATAAAACAAACGCTATATATTGCCCCAAGGTTACTACGGTATAAAATCAGTGAAAACCGCATTCAATCGGTTAAGTCGATTCCGAGATTAGTGGTAACAAACGAATAGATAAACAGATTAATATTTTTTCTCAAATATCTTCCATGTACAGATTTCGATCAGTTACGGTTTTATTATATTTATATAGATGTATATATATACAGATGTGTATATACATAGAGAAGGAGAGCAACTGCCCAAAATAGGTCATCCAATGGTAAGTGGCTACCACTGTCAATAGATATTACTGTAAGAATTATTAATCATTTCTCATATCATGAATACACCACCAATTTTGGTAATTAAGATGTTATGTCCCTTGTACTGTTTCACTCACCCTTTAAAACGAAATAAAACTAAATATTGCTATTTGGCAGCAAAATTGATGACAGGAATTTACCTATTCGAAGGGTTGTACGAATGTCTACCACCGTGGAAATTTTAATGTTCGTTTGTATTTTAAAAAGGTAAAATCTTAAATGTATTTGATAATTTTGATTTTAAAACTTTAACTAAAAAAATATTGTAATAGTGTTGAATATCAGTTTAGTAATCTCTACTATCTATACTTCTATACTAATATTATAAATGTGAAAGTAACTCTGTCTGTCTGTCTGTCTGTCGCTCTTTCACTGCCAAACAAATGAAACTTGATGAAATTTGGTATGAAGCAAATTTGAACTGCCAAGGAAGGATATAGGCTACTTTTTTGCCTCACACATGACAACCAACCCCTAAAACGCGAGCGAAGCCGCGGGCGAAAACTGGTTAAAATATGGAATATCTGAGTTTTTTATTGAGTTTTGAGAGAACTTTCAAACCAAACCAGTGCTAATTATAAATTTAAAGCACTTTAAACCTATTAGAATTAAATAGTTCATATCAATGAGGAATATATTTTCTCTGTAGTCAACTACTCTGTGCCAATTTGAATTATTAAAGCGGTTCGTCTGTCCGTCTGTAACGGCTCCTCACTGTATTCTTAAACATTAAACGACCTACTTACTTTGAAACTGGTCTGAAAGGCTTATTAAATACTAAAAATGATTTCTTAGAGCAAATTAGTATGAGAAGCTAATAGTATTTTAGTATTAGAGATAACAAGAGCCAAGATAGTTCAGTGGATATTGTACGTGAATCTGAACCTTTGTGAGCAGGTTGAAATTTCAGATAGCTCAAATGAGTTTTTTGTGCTTAATTTATGTCTGTGATTAATGTGCTGGTCACATTTGTGAACTGATTCTTAACATACGATTAGAAACTTACGTTATGACTACCGACCGAGATTAAACCGATACTCTTCATTCTGAACCGGTAAAAGAACCGGCGAATCGTAATAGTAGTCAATCATTTCGGACTTTAAAACAAAAATAAGAATGTTATTGTATCGGCTGTAATTGTTTGTTACTACAAAAGTCCGACGAACTGTTTTTAAAAAAATTTTTTCGAATAAATCATCTGATATACTTCAAGTTTGATTTACTTTAAATTTGGAGTTGTCGATTTAAAAAATAATATATTTTAGAAGAAATTCACTGCTAACAGTAATTTTAGTAATTTGAGTTGAAACTGCGAAGCGCTGCTACCCAGATAATGAACTTATCCGAAACGCACTGGATAAGTTTAATGTATATTGGTTTCGTATTTTTGTCAATTAGGCTTTACAAATAAATATTTCCTCATTGATTTGATATTTGATCAATGAATACGAACTTCATACCTTCCGGTTTTTTAAGCTATAAATATGCTTGAATTATGTGATAAGCCTTATCAATTAATATTTTTGAAGTTAAAGCCCGTTGCACACTGCTCCGTTTATTAGTGTTTTGTTATGTTTATAGTTAAAAAAACAGGGAAAAGTTTTAAATACATAAATTTTATGTTACACAATAAGAAGAAGAAGGTTGAATCTTTAATTTTAAAGCCTCAAAAGTTTAAGGTACGGTATGGGTGCTGCCATGTGATGTGAAAGTCACAGGTTCGATCTTGGTCCGTTCACTTTCACTTACACACGACCTTTAGGAAGAAAGAGTAAGTCCCTTGAAAAAATCTAATATTGTAGTATTATTTTTTTTTGGATATAAACGTTTTATAGCGACTCAGAGAAAACTAATTCGACTTTCTATAGAACTAGAATTTACGTTAGTTCTTATTTTATTTCCAATATGACAAAAAAAATCGACGCCCTTGAAAATCACAATTGGTAAATATAAAAAAATAATATTTATCCATCACTTAGGGTCGTAAACGGTTTCATATCTCCAGTAACTAGCTGTCAGGTACACTATCAGACGTATAGATTCAGTACGGCAGGCGAGTTATTGGGAAGGCTTTACAAATCATTAAGCCGTTCAGAAATAACCTACATAGAGTTCTCACTGAGATTTTGCCTTAAGGGGAATGAGACACACGGTGGATTTTTTCCTCAAACGCGTTTATTATACTATTGCCTGTTTTTAAATGTGTTGTTGATCTATTGACTTGCTTATCACCTTTAATGAGACCTTGGGTTGGAATAGAAAAGTGCTGCTCCAACGTCTATACCTCGATAAGTGGCAACCCCAAGATCAATGCTGAAATTCTCTAAGTCTAACCCTCGTGGAATGCAGCAGTCCAAAGGTTATCGTAAAAATTGCCCTTCATACCCGTCTATAATACTGTTCCTGGAGGTATGCCCACAATGGCGTTATAAGATAAGGCGGCAAAAATTTCATGATGAGTGATCGAGGTGTATGAGTATACAGCCAAAAGTTTTGTTTTATTCGCTTTCATTTTTCATACTTGATTTACGGGGAAAAGTTTTTGAAATATTTTGATGTAATTTTATATTACTCATTTATTCAACCAATCAAAAATAAAATGATTTGATCTTCATTGAATTATCTTTATGTTACGCAAATTATCTTGGGTAAACAAACAAGAGTATTATAATAATAAAAATAGTTGATATATCATATCCCTGTTCACAGACTCCATCCATGTCTTCTCAGGTCGTCCTCTTCCCCGCCCTCCCTCTACGCTCATGCTCATCAATCTTTGATCTAATAGTTGCCACCGATAAGAGGCGAAAACGGTTTTTCGACTATAAAGCTCGGACGCATCTCACCATGAAGTTAGAAATAAAAAAAAGGTTATTTTCTACTACTATTTCTTACGTTACAATATGTTAAGATGGGGGGCCTCATTTTAAATTGGCATGAGCCAGGAGACCCCGAATAAAAAAAAAATAGCCAAACTTTTTCTGGTTGAAATACAGACCAGTGTGTTCCAAAGGTAAAATAAAAGCGTTAGGAACATCACTCTTTCGACTTCTGACGCTAGATATGTTTCATTTCGGACGTGAAATATCGACACCTATCCCTCGTTTGGATTTCTCGATTGGTTCAGATTTTTTTCCAATTAAACTGTAGGGGATACTTGAGCTTAACGTATTTATTATGAATTTAATTGGACGCCTCTCGGGACAAAGGAATGGGCGGACAAAAAATATATATTTCGAATTTCTGATCGTAATTGATGTCAAAGGATTTATCGGAAAATGTTTGTTGAGATTTCTAATCTTAAAATTAAGATGCAGTCTAAAGTTAAATTTCGAAGTATATTTTTTAAAATAATTCTGATTTATATTATCATCATTTGAAGCATTAGAGTAACAAAAAACAATCTTGATGATGATGTGGTTCTGACCGATTTCAGCCACAGCGTCTAATTTCAAGGGTGACTAGGAAACTACGCTTTATCGGTCAGACCTGGGGTTTGAACCCAAGAGTCCGCGGCCTTACACTTAGCCTCAACCACAAGGCAGTCACCACTATTTTATTTTATACAGATTGCTGGTCTAGTATTCGGTTACATATATCTCTATTCTCTGATTGTATCATTATTGATTTGACATCCGAAAGAAGGAGACTCAGCGTTAGTTAAATAACTACTCCATAAACTTCTAGCGCAAGTGAATATTATATACTTAACTAAAAACTCTTATAATCGATGAACGATGGTTTTTAAAGGATTGTCGAATAAAAAACTACAAAGTCTTTATCTATAAGACTTTGCCGATAAAATGCAATATAAAATTGAATATGCGGTGCGAAAGAGCTCGAGGCTCACGCCGATAAGTTAGAAGCGGGTTTGAAGCAGTTTCAAAGGGGTGTTAATGGAAAAACTTAAGATATTCCCTGTAAAAGAATTGTCTTTTAGCAAAGGATTTAGAGCTCACATCGTATACTGATAGTATTGACATTAAATCAGTTTTAGTGATAGTAAATAACGGTAAATTAAGATATATACGGTCATAATTTAAAATGGAGGCGTTTCTCTATCTATCGTGCGAGATCTATAAAATAAACTCATAATACAACTTTAATCCGTGTAGTAAGTTAATCATTGTAACTTTTGAAATTATAGAAATGCAATAAATTATTTAATAATGAATTATTGTAACCTCTTTTTGGTACCAAAATAGTACCGTGAAACTCGTATTGAGTTACAAAATATTCTTTGTTAAAAGAAGGGGGAGTTTTGCTTACGTCAGCAAGAACTCGTTACAATAATATTTGACTCGAAATCAAACGTTACATCTCAACATTATGTTTCAAGATAAATATATTTATATTCAATGATTTATAAGTAATTCTGTTAAATTTTCATGTTTACCAATAGGAGCGTTAATATAACTATATCAAAGAATCTAAATCAAGATACTCATTATTCTATATAAGATTTTAAATTAACATGGTTATTTTTATTACTAACAGTATTTAAAACGGGATATTTACCATGTTTTTTATTTTTATTTGGTGGAGCTCGATATTTCGACATTATCTACGAATGTCTTGTTCACGAGACTCATTATTCTAGGTGGCTCATAAAAACACTTTTGAATGACACACGTTATGTTTTTGTGTTGAATTAAATGTAAACCTGCCACTGGTTTTGAAAGTAGATTCTACTGAGAAAAACCGGTAAGTAACTCAGTAGTTACTCTTTTAAACAATTTTAAGAGTATGTCAAGGAGGTCCGACGACCTGGTGAAGGTGGGAAGCCGCTGGTTGCGGGCTGCACAAGATCCGTCATTGTGGCGATCTTTGGGGGAGGCCTATGTCCATCAGTGGACGTCCTTCGGCTGACATGAATGAATGAATGTCAATAAAGTGCAATCAATATTTCATTCATCCTGCCTAGAAATCAACGAATACTAAGCCCAAACTTTTTATCTGTAATGTAATCTTGTATTAAGTAATATGAATAATTATTCAATGTTTTTTGAGATGAGCTTTAAATTTTTAATAGGGCAAGTTAAAGATAACTGTGGGATGTTATTTAAGAAACGAATACTTTTCCCCAGGAAGGATTATTAACTTTGCGAAGTCGGAAACTAGGTGTATTAGTTTACCTATCCTCCTCGTGTCTATGCAATGATTGTCACCGTTTCTTTCAAAGAAATATTATTGAAAACATATTGTGAAGCAACTGTGTGTATACCCAATTTATTAAAAACATTCCGAGGGGAATATCGAGCTCACATATTGTAAATAGACCGGACAGTTCTTTTTTTAAAGGATGAAAACAGTTTAAATGTCTGTAGCGTTACCCCAAAGCAAAATGCCTCAAAGCTAAACTAATCAAAGTATTCTTTTTTTTTTTTTTTTTTTATTTTATTTTAGGGAAACAAACAGTGATATGACACTTATGGCATAAAAATATACAATATTACATACATCAGCTAAGTTTCCACTGATACTAATTACACAGTTATGAAAATTAAAAAAAAAAGACTAACATACATAAAATCAAATAGGTAACATTATACAATTAATGAGATCAATAAACATATACTAAGAGAAATCTTAAACAATTATGAAAAAAGTTAAACATAATTAAACGAAATAAAATAAAAAAAAAATAAACAAAATATAAGGCATTAATGGCTACTTTGTTTAATTAATTACAGGCTATTTTTATTATTTTTATTATTAAGGACAACTTACAAAACATACACCATTTATAGTTTAAAAATAAAGGTAATTACATTTTTAGCTAAGTGTTGTTTCAATAAAAGTTATCACGGCATGGAAAAGGACAGTTTTATCTATTAACCTAACACAATTTTTTTCTACTATATTGTATAAAAAGGGGAAAGAAAAAAAAATACTAACAATAATAATACAATACAAAAAACGCAAATTACAAAAGACAAGACAATTACAAATTACCAACTAATTACTAATCAATTAAAAAATTTTAAAAAATGGCTAAATATTTATACATGTCAGAACATATTTTATAAATTGATACATAAATTTATCTTATTTACTTAATTTTTATAAGAATACATTTTTTTGAATAAAATATCAATATCTGAATATACTTTTTATTATAATTTTGGCAGCTACGGCTTAAGAAGATATTATTAGTACTTTTCGTTTTACAAATCGGCATATTAAATGGCTTATATCTAGAATTAATTCGTTGACAGTTAAATTCTATATTAGACAATGGGAAAGGTGATTCTATAAAACTGTTAATTACTTTATATAAGAATAGTTGGTATCTAGCTTGTCTTCGTAAAATAAGAGGAGACAAAAGTTGTATGTCAGCAGAAGTTTCAGCTCTATAACGCAGATGTTTGTAGAATTTTCTTTGTATGGAGTCTAAATCATTTATATAAGTTTTATACTGAGGGTTAACTGAGTTTACCTGAGTTTACTGAGGGTAAGTTTTATTCTAATCGAATAGTATCAACATATATTTTTAAATAGTAGAAATTCCACTAATTAATTAAGGAATTACTGATATATCTATTTACCCCCCTTTTAAGCCTATCACTTGTCTTTTATCAGTTGTGTTAGTTTTATCTATTGTCTCTTAAACATCATTATTTGTCATACAGTATTTAGTCTGGATGAAAATATTCTAACAGTGATTTTTTATGACGCGTCACACAGACACGGTGATATGAAATATGTATTTCTTTTTTTTTTATGGCATTGTTTGGCGGACGAGCATATGGGCCACCTGATGGTAAGTGGTCACCACCGCCCATAGTCAAAGGCACTGTAAGAAATATTAACCATTACTTACATCACCTATGCGCCACCAACCTTGGGAACTAAGATGTTATGTCCCTTGTGCCTGTGATTACACTGGCTCACTAACCTTCTAGCCGGAACACAACAATACAGAGTACTGTCATTTGGCGGTAGAATATCTGATGAGTGGGTGGTACCTACACAGACGGGCTTGCACAAAGCCCTACCACCAAGTAAGGAAGTTGCTCACCGAATCGCCAATTATGTATCGAGTTGCTTTATTTGACCATGTTTATTTTATTTCAAATTTAAATTTAGAACGTTAAACATTTGGGAGTGTTTTAGTAGTGGTAAAAAAAGTCACATTTATCATAATAATAATTATTATTTTATTATTAATAAGTAGATTTTTGTAATATTATCGTAATAAATTATTTGAATGCAATCAAAACTATTTTTAAGTACACCGAAAGACTATAACTTCTTACACACTCACATTAGTACAGCCACCTTTTTTATATATTCAACGAGCATAAGATAAAAAAACCCCTAATTTAAAGAGATGCCCTGTGTCAATACTCTTCATACAAAAAATCTAATTCAAACAGATCCTTATAAGCTATCTTCATGTTATAAGACTAAATTGAATCCATCGTAAATATGTATGTACATACATATCTGTAAAAGCCTTTGATCACGTGTCTTTCCAAAATACATAAAACAACTGGGCATTTACTATAAAGCATCTGCCTTCTATTTCTTCCATTAAAAATACTATACTTTCTTTTTTCGTCTAAAATTACTGCAAAAATCGGTCAGGCGTCCTTTTCAATATGTTTTCAGCGGTATAAAATGAATAGGTACGAGTGTACGACGTATTTGAATTTTTCGTGCTGGCGTAGTGTTTTTTAAAGCTATGGAAATACGCGAAAAATCGGATGTGAAAAAGTGAATTTTCATCCGAATTCGAAACGAAACATTCGTCGATAGAATATTAGTTATGTTACAATCATTTAGATAAATTTTACAAGAGCGATTCGTTTAGTTGGACGTGTTTATCTCGGTCACTCTCGAACTTGTGTGTGGGTTGTCATCGAAATCAATTGTTATGCAATACAAGGCATGGTTCTATCATTTATAATTTTAATTACTCAATTTAAATTTAAAGTTATTCTTTATAATACTAAGATCAGTATTATGTTAATAGAAGTAGTTTAGTAGAGATCAAAATCAAAATATTTGTTAGAAATAGTTTCTCTATTGATGCATTATTAACGTTGGCATTATTAGTTTTGTGGATAAAATTTTTAAAAAAGAATTATTTATCACTAACGAACAATACAATATCATCTAACCTTTAACTTAGTAGATCATTTATATACATCAAAAATAAAATAGGTCCTAAAATTGAACCTTTTGGATGCTGACGTATTTGAAATGATATCACCACATACAAATATATTATAACAAATTATAGCTAAAAATAGTTATAATAAACACGTATTCAAACACATCTTGTGCTCAACGGAGGAATAAAAGTTCATAGGGATTGTATTACATACTCTTTCTTCAAAGGCGAGGAGACCTTGAGCAGCAGTGGGATATGGATTAGTATTAGAGTAGACAGGAGGAATAAACTCTAAGCTTAAAAATAACTTTTATATAACACAGTGGTAAATATATAAGCTGTGACTTTGGTTTTATATAACACTCCCGTAGTTATATATTTTTTCAATTCAATCTTTCAAATCTGTACAGACGTGTTGTGGGTTTTTTCGTGTATTTTTAATTCAATTTGGTAACTCGATGCGCAATTGTTTATTTCCAGAAAGCATCACAATCTATTTATTTTTATCGCCTTATGTATCAATATCTTGTAGCGTAACATATTAAAAAAAAAGCAGGCGTTCGCCTGTCATTGAGGTTTGAATTAAATTTTTTGCGTGAAGTTTGGGTGCTTTGGTCATACTATTATCGTGTCACAGAAAATTTGTCGTTTTAATTGGTTTTTATTATTAATGAATATTCATTTTAAGTAATTAATGTTTTCGTTGAATGTTTTCTAAAGGTTCTATTCTGGTTAGTAAGCGTGTATATTTGACGACGAAACTTTCAATTTTTAAACGTTAATATCACTATGGCGGAACATCAAACATACAATCATCACATGTTTTACGTCATTAACGGATCGCTGTTATTTTGATTTCGTTTGAATCTGAATAAAGAAGAATATGAAACACTTTTTGATGGAATTACCTATTGACGCAAGTGATATATTGTAGGATTTCAAAGGAGGCCAGCTAACGACTATGGACCTCTTTTGTTTTTCCGACTCTTTTCGTTACTATGGTTACTGTGACAGTTATCTTTCAATGAATTCAGTGAATTATTAGTAGTATAACTAAATTAATTTAGATTCCTAAATACAATACGAAGTGTTGTTAAACTGTAATGCCAGCTACACCCGTGGCAATTCAAGATAAACTACACGGCTCACTGTCACTTCTAAGTTGTGATTAATTGATGCAATATTAATTGGCACACTCCGAGTTGCAGCTTGTTTGATCCCAACGGACCTGTTGCGTGGCACAAGTTGTGTTTATATAATTTATTATTTTAGTCAAAGTCAAAGTCAAAAATCTATGTTTAATGTAGAAGTGATTGATGACTTGCTTGTTGATAGTCAAAAATCTACCACCGGTTCGGAAATTAACACCTCGAAAAAATAAAATGTAAAATAACGTTACTTACGATTTAAGGCGATCGCCAACAAAAAAAAAACTTGCGAACGCACCGATATAGGTTAGGTTCATCATCATCATCTTGTCAGCCATAAGACGTCCACTGCTGAACATAGGCCTCTCCCAATGTCTTTCACCTTGACCGGTGAGTAGCGGCCTGCATCCAGCGATACCCCGCGCACTTGACCAAATCGTCCGTCCATCTCACGGAGGGACGCTCTACGCTGCGCTTGCCGGTACGTGGTCTCCACTCGAGAACTTTTTTGCTCCATCGGCCATCAGTCCTTCGAGCAATGTGCCCTGCCCATTGCCACTTCAGCTCGCTGACTCGCTTCGCTACGTCGGTTGCCTTTGTTCGTCTACGGATCTCCTCCTTTCAGATTCGATCACGTAGAGAAACGCCGAGTATAGCCCGCTCCATAGCTCGCTGAGTGACTAGTTATCACCAGCAACACGCATTGTTCATACACTTTCGTCTTAAGACACTGAGGTATTTTGGACGTGACGACGATGCTTAACTTCCCGAACGCTGCCCAGCCGAGTTGGATTCGTCGAGTGAACTCTTTCTCAAAGTTGGATCTTCCTAGTTGGAACGTCTATCGTACATAAACGTATTCGTCTACCACTTCGAGAATCGAGTTCCCCAATGATATTGAAGTAGGCGCTACATGGGAATTGGCCATGATTTTGGTTTTGTCCATGTTTATTTTGAGGCCCATCTGTTGGGAAACAAGATTGAGGTCTTGGAGCATTTTGCTGAGGTCGTCCAAGAACTCTGCCATGACTACGATATCGTCGGCAAACCGAAGGTGAGTGATGTATTCGCCATTGGTATTGATGCCAAGCTCTTCCTATTCCAGGAGTTTGAAGGCATTTTCCATCGCGTAGGTGAAGACCTTCGGAGATATTACATCTCCTTGTCTCACGCCCCTCCGCAATGGAATTGCCTCCGTGATCTGATCCTGTACTCGAACTGATGGTGGCGTTTCTATACAAACACTTCAACACTTCGATATACCGATAGTCAATGTGACATCGTTGTAGAGCCTGCAGTACTGCGCACGTCTCGATCGAATCAAAGGCCTTCGAAGGCCTTCAAAGGATCGAATCATAGTCCACAAATAAATAAATAAGCTAAGCATAATGGCAAATTGTACTCTTCGGTCTTCTGTACAATCTGCCGCAGCGTGAAAATGTGGTCTATGGTACTGTACCCTTTTCGGAAACCGGCTTGTTCTGGAGGCTGTATGTCATCGAACCTGCGCGCGAGACGATTCGTAATAACCCTCGAAAACAGCTTGTAAACATGGCTCAGGAGCGAGATAGGCCTATAGTTCTTAAGAAGAGCCTTTCTTGAAGAACAGCACCACCACGCTTCTGTTCCATGCCTTTGGCGTGATACCCTTGAACAGGACGGTATTAAAGAGCTTCTGAAGGACTTCAAGTACCGGTGTTCCACCCGCTTTTAGAAGCTCCGATGTAATTCAGTCCTCGCCCGGCACCTTGTTGTTTTTTAGCTGTTCAAGGGCCATCCTAATCTCGCACAGGCTGATGTCCGGAATATCTTCGGTATAGTATCGGGTGAGTTTCGCTCTAGTGTCTTCGGCTGAGCTTTTAACAGGTTTGGCGACCGAGGTGTACAGCTGTCCATAGAACCTTTCGATCTCCCTCAGTAACTCTGGCTTCGTGGACGTTACACGGCCATCCTCTTTCTTGAGCTTTGTCAGCTGGCTATGCCCAATAGACAGGTCCCTGGCGAAAACTTTGGAGCCTTTGTTCCGCTCAATCGTCTCTTTTAATATAATTGGTATTAAAGATTCGAAGATCGCGCCGTAAGGACCGGCAGATCCGTCTATTGAGCTGCCTATATGACTTCGCGTCATCCGGGGACTGCAGCGTCATTAAGCGCCGTTCAGTCATGAGGTTCAGAGTTTGATCGCTTAGTTTTTGAGGTCTATCTTTACGACGGGGCCTAAAGAATTTAGACCTTACCGAGTGGACAGTTTCCACCAACCTGTTATTGATATCGTCCACTGTATCATAAAAAAATAAGTGTGTACAATTCAATACAAATTCAGTATACGTGACAGAATTTTGGAAATGTTGCTATCATATTCAACCTATTTTCAATCTGAGTGTGTTAGACATAATTATAATCCTAATAAAGCTAATGGTACGGCTTAAAATGTACGCCCGTGGGGTTGGTGGATTTATCTACTGTAACTATTTGAAGCAAAAAAGCATAGTACTTATATAAAGTAAAAAAAGAGCAACTGTTAGTGAGTACCCCTAGCCTCCAGTACGGTGTTATGTCATAGGATGTAAAAATTAATTATATCACATTATACAAAATATTTATTTATTATTTGTTTCATTTTATAAATATTATAGTCCTGAAGTTAAGTATCCAATTCACAAAAATCTCCTATTCTCATTCCATGCGCGGCTCTCTTTTTTTATTTATTTTTTAATAATCATTTTGCGCGGGAAAAAATCTTGTATTATTTTTTAGAGCCATACGAATGACGTTCTGAAATCGATATATAATTATAATATATGAAACTACATAAATAAGTATTTCTAACATATATAATTATTATTATCGGAACTATTTTACATTATTATTTACTTATAAAATTATTGTTGTAATTAGTTGTTTAATAATTTGTTAAACTTTAATTAATACAATATTATTTGGCACACTATTTAAGACTGGTACAAATACACATACATACTTCTTTTTTTAAAAAGATTGAACCTTCACGAGAAATAATGAGATGGTCGGAAGTTATTGAAAAATATATTCGTTGGTGATTTATTATAAAAAGTGATTTTAATATGTCATCTTAAACTACTGAAATAACACTACGTTATTTTTGCGTTATAATAACATAACGTATAAAAATAATAATCGTTGGATGTTAAATTCGACTTTGAACCCTCGAGGCGCATCCGTGTTGATATGAATGAAATAGGTACTTAATATAATTTAAACATATTACGCTGAATTATAAGTAATTACTACTTTAAGCAAACATATACCGGTTCTTATGTAGGTTTGCGGAGAGCCGGCAAGATAGTAGTTACTCTTATTAATAAAAATACTAATTTCCCTTTTTTATCACCTGATGGAAAGTGACTACCACCGCCCATGGACATCCGCAAAACCTCACTTGCAGGTGCGTTTCCGGCCTGTAGAAGTGAGTACGCTCTATTCGTGAAGGTTTCCTAGTCTCGGTTCGGAAAAACCGCCGGCGTAAGCTGGTTCCATAGAGTGGTTGTGCGAGGCAGAAAATGTGTTTTCGATTTTCGGACATCTAGGTGGTGCGGGTGAAATTTGGATATTTGACGAGATTATTATTAACAAATATTGACTAGAAAGGTTTGTTTTTATCACTTTTATAATCTAGTATGTGAAATACGTATTAAATTATGAACATTATTCTTAAATTTTTACCCTTATGATACTGGTCTTCCTAGTTTGTAGGTCTGGCACCCGGTATCATTTATATATATATATATAGGGTTATTGGTAATACGACATATTCCCGTTGTAAGTGATAGGGGTGATTATTTGCGATAATTTTAACCCCCATATGCATGATGCAAAAGTGAACCATTTTTGAGTTATCGCGTTTTTTAGATTTTTTCAAAATAAGTCCAAAATGCAACTTCAAAAATTTATTTAAAAAAAAGTATCAATTATAATCTATTTTTTTCTTCTGATTTATAAAAACGATTAAACACTGGATTTCAATATTTTTTTTATATTTTTCCCTCAAATATGCCTGAAAAACAAAAAAAAAACATTATGAAACTTGTTCTGCAGATTATTTTAAAAACATAATCGTTTCATTAGCTTTCCGAAAATGTATAAAAACTAGTAATTTATTTCAAAGCAACCGAAATAAAATGATCAGAAAGGACGCTGGTGGAAATTCGTTTTCGAACATGATCGAATTCGTACTAAAGGTCGCTCTTTAAAATTCCCACAAAATTGAATCAAAATAATAACCAATGTAAAAAAACTTACTTACTTAATACAAATTTAAAATAAAATTTAGATACGTGAACAGTTCAGTAGCTAAGTTACAATTAATAAACCTATATATATATATATAAAAAAAAAAGTCAATAACGATTTATTATTATTATTAATAAATGTTAATTACAATTTTTTGTTATTATTATACTATTAGAAATCAGAAACGGGTTTAATTTTTTAAAAAGTACAATTTATAACCTAAAACTACAATTTTCAATTACTTAAACAATTATTGAAAAAAAAAAACAAAATGAGACAAATTCTATCAAAATTAAAACAAATAACAATCAAAAAAAAATATGACAGCCTAAAATTTTAGATAACAATTATGACCCACGTCTATCTCGCTCGACGGATGCAAACCGAATAGGGGCGAGGCCCTTTTTTTTTTATCTGGATTTGTGTATTGTTGTTGGCCCTACTGGCCTTTACAGCGTCACCGAACGTTGGGGCGAGTGCTAAGACTCTGCCTTAAGGTGAACCCTTTTGGGCTCGAGATTGACGTTCGTCCTGAGGGTGTCTCCTATGAGATCGCACCTCGGCTCAGAACGTAGTCGGTGAGGCGGGCTAGGCGCCGGTATTCAGCCGCACATGTAGCAACCGTCATCAACACCCCAATCTTAACCTAATAAATGTCCAACAATACATTACTAGTCTCCACCTGCGGCGTTTCCCGCGTATGATTGTAAGGTAGCCTATGTCGATGGTTGAGTATTAAAGTCATTAAAACCTAATAAACAAACTTACTTTATAAAGTTATAAATGCAAACGAGCGATTATGTTTAGGAAAAACGCGTCGTCGTTTGAATTCGGCCACACCTTGCATTCAAGGTATTTATTTATTATAAATGGGGGTTGTAACTACTCTGACTATTGTTTCAACTAAAATATGTATATTATGTAAAGTAAGTAACAGTTGCTTATTTAAGGTGGTTTCTAGAAGAATTAAAGGTATTATCTTATATTATTTATAATATATCCAGATAGTGTTGCAATACAATACAACACAAACGAACCAACTTTATTATCTTTGTGTGCGTGACAGCTACGCTTGACACTTGTCAAACGTCATACTGTTTTTTTTTTTTTTGGTTTGTCTTTTATTTGTGGCACAGATTATTTCGCCAATGTCACGTGCGACGGAGAAGACACGATGGAGATTGAGCGGTACGGTCGAGATTACAGGCTTAATTTAATTTTGAAGGCATAATAGTAGAAGACTATCTGTTAACCCATAACCCAAAAACAACACAATTATAAATAATTAGATAAACATGAATTAATACTAAGACAACATACAAGAACAAACACAAAAATATTTACAACTTAATTTTATTACGGTCAATATATTTACATAAAAATTTACAAAGTAGACTGAACAAAAATATTAACAAACATTGAACATTAATAGGGCGAGGGACTTTAGGAGGGAGAACGTCATATACGGGATGGAGGAGTTTGGGGCAAGAAAACAGTATATGGGATAAGGAACCTTCGTCTAGGCCAGTCATACTACTTTACTAGAGTGCGTGTACATAGTGACTAACTGGTAGTCATTATTCTTTTCGACGTGTGTCTGCTTTGACAGTCTAGACATAAGAAATCAAAGGGAATTATATTTTAGGCATGGAAACGCATAAAATCCAATTACATTATATAAGTAGGTCATAGAAGCGCTCCCGTGAAGTCCGAAAAGACGGAGTGGGTACCGCTAGTTTTTTAGTGGGTATTCGGGAGACTTCAGAGGCGGTGAGCCTCGTATACCTCCTTTTGAAAAGCGTAAAGGCGATTATCCAGCGAAAAAAAAACAAAAATGGCTTCAAAAGTGCTTCTGAATGTTCTTTTAATAATAATACTTAAACCAGTATACGGAATAATTCATTATTATTTGTTTAATTTTATTAACTTTAAAATTCTGAGTTCGGAATAAAATCAAAATGATAAAAATCTGTCATTTAACATTAACAGCCAGTAAATTTCCCACTGTTGGGCTAAACCCTCGTCTCCCTTTGAGGAGAAGATTTGGAGCATATTCCACAACGCTGCTCCAATGCGTATTGATGGAATACACATGTGGCAGAATTTCGTTGAAATTAGACACATGCAGGTTTCCTCACGATGTTTTCCTTCACCGCCGAGCACGAGATGAATTATAAAGACAAATTAAGCACATGAAAATTCAGTGGTGCTTGCCTGGGTTTGAACCCGAAATCATCGGTTAAATGCACGCGTTCTAACCACTGGGCCGTCTACGCTCAGGTGATAGTAAATCGATATTTAATTATACGCCGGAAAATCTTTTGCCACCATTCCAAAACAATACGAACAATAACGTTCTGAAATTGATTACGCTTTTTTTTTAACCGGATACTATAATAAATTATGTATTTATTAAATATTATATATATAGATAGTGGTCACTGTTTATATTAAATAATATAATTGAAATTATTGTTTATATACATAATATTGTTGTAAATAAACTGGGATACCCATGTATGTAATCCAGATTTATTCAAAACTCCCGAAGAAATTTCCGAACTCTTAGAGTACAAATTTACTTGGTTTCGAATTGTTTCTTGGTGGTAGGGCTTTTTACACGCCCATCTGGATAGGCACTGGTCACTTGTTATAAATCCTACCATCAAGCAGTAATATTTAGTATTGTTTATTTCGGCTTAAAGGGCGAGTGAGCGTAACTACAGGCACAAGGGAGATAACATCTTAGCTTCCAAGGTTGGCGGTGCATTGGTGACGTAAGGAATGGTTAAAATTTCTTACGATACCAATTTCTATGGGCAGTGGTGACCACTCAATATCATATGCCTCTTTGCCCGTGGGTCAAAATGAGGCAAATTACCAATATTTCATCCCTACGAAGAGGTTTAGGAACGCATACAAGACAAATATGCAAATAAATATAAATATAATAAATACATATTAACACATACCCGTACATACATATATATTACATACACACTCACACACATGCACACACAGATTCATTTTGCACGTAATATAAAAAGGAAAAAAATAGTCATTCGAATTTATTTATTTAAAAAAAAGGTAATACTGGATGACATAGGCCTTCTGACACATCTATCCTGATATTAGCGCGTAACCTAAAAAACTTTTCAGCTTTAGTAAGTATAGATTGATCTGTCATACGCCCTCATAGGCTTAAAATATACTACCTTTAATCCAGAACGCGACGTCGTTAGCGACTTTCTCTCAAATTGCGGTCGGGATAGATTATCATTATTGGGATTTAGGATTTGTCTACCCAATCACTTCCTTATTGTTTTTAAGAAGATTGGAATGTCTTTCTCATATTATATTGTACAAAACTTTTATTCATTCTTGTAAATATTTTCAAATGGTATAAATTGTGCCGTTTACACATTGGCCTTGGAGAAATAATCGCCGTTTACACTTTGACCTTGGAGTCATTATCAAAATAAGTTTCAACTTCCCGCCTTACTAACATTGCTGGTCATTACCGGCGTACTGGCTGGTTGGTTTGGCCAAGAAAATTGGAATAGCATTTCAACAGGAACATAATGTTGCCATTCTACGCGGATGATGTGAAAAATTAGTATTTTTCATTTGGAACTGGATATTGTTAACTAGCCACCCTCCCCGTGGAATGGCTACATTTTATCGATGAAGAAAATGTCATGATATTAATGTAATTCATATCCCATAGTACACAGGAATAATGTAGCTCTATCTACCAGTTACAAATGCATTAATATGCATTATATATATAAATGCATTATTTATTTACTGAAGATTACAACATACATACAATATACATACAAACAAATTATATTCCTTTATACCTTACAATATTTCACTTTTTACAACAATATCAATAATTTAATAAACATACCTTATTATTTAATGGTCTTCTTATAGCTTTTACTTGGCGCTAGGACTTTTTAAAAGTCTATCTGGGTAGGTACCATCCGCTCATCCGATATTCTACCTCCAAACAGTAGTGCTGTTGTAACAGTAACAGTTAGGTTGGTAGCATATTGACTAGGTAAGGAATGGTTAATATTTCTTACATCACCATTGTCTATTGGTTGTGGTGACCACGTACCATCAGGTTTCCATTTGCTCTTTCGCCTACCTATATAAAAAAACAGTATTGTATTTTTTTAATGAAGATTACGTTTTATTTTGCTGACCCTACTGGAAATAGAGCACAGATAATATAGGGGCGCAGCCGCATGAAACAACTTGTCCACAATGTAATTCTAGTTTTAAACTCGGAAATTAAATCAAAACTCGACTCAGTCTCACCGTCTACGTTAATTAGGCGTGTTGCGTATCTGAAGTTTCAAATGTATTTATACATCAATCATATTAAGTTCAAAGCCCCGTATAGGCCGAGCGCTTGTCGTAATAGTGAATCACTCTTTTGTTATATTTATTTTTATTTGTTTTAATTTGTCATCACTACAATTGATCGGTGGAGACGGACGAATGAATATCTTGACCTAATTAATACTTCTCGTCTAAACCTAAACAAAAATCTCTTTATTGAAGATATATCATCATTACATAGTATAAAACAAAGTCGCTTACCGCTGTCTGTCCCTATGTATGCTTGGATCTTTAAAATTACACAACGGATTTTGATGCGTTTTTTTTAAATAGATAGAGTGATTCAAGAGGAAGGTTTATATGCATAATATGTGCGTAATATAGTAGAGAAACACTGATAAGTTTCGATGTTTCTGAAGTGATATCGTAAATAAACACATTTTTGCACTTACATTGCAAACGCTGGCTGAACCCTACGAGTTAGATCAAAATAATGTACTACAGTACAGTACACCTTAAAAAGGTCTTCAAAAAATTCTGGAATGTCTATCTCTTTGGGATAGCCCACAAGAACCATTTTTTATCCTTTACTTTTTACGAGAAATAATGGCTTATTTTCGAAGCTTAAATACATTGTGCATTTAATATAGATCAATATAGCCCTTTATAGCATTTAATTTAAATGAATATTTTCGTAGACATTACAGATTTAAAAAGCAGGTACATAGCGGTTTGTATTGTCGAAAGATTGAAATACTGTGAACGTAGTAAGACGTTTTGTAGTTTATTTATTATAAGAATTGAACCCGTGCGATGCCGGGGCAGGTCGCTAGTTAAATATAATTGAATCAAAATCAAACAAAAGTTATTTTTTTGTAAAATTTCCAAGGTTTTATTAGAAATCATACCTATATACTATCGTGATTAATTACATTTACATGTAAAAGTGTAAGCAACATGTAAAACGCAACCGTCTCCCGGCCTATTACAATTTCCTCTTTCAGCCCTATATAGTAAATCATTCATATTTGACTACACCTGCGCCATTGTGACGATCAAAAACTGATATTAATTTGATGAAACAATGAAAGCTAGTGAGATTACTGAAATTAACTAAGTTGAGCTTATATAACATATTACACACACACACCACCAAGTAAATACCCCACTCATCAGCTTATATACCGCCAAATAGCAATACTTAGTATTGTTGCGTTCCGGCTTGAGATGAGTGAGCCAGTGTAACTACAGGCACAAGGGGCATAACATCTTAATTCCCAAGGTTTGAACAATGGTTATTAATACTTCCTACACCGACAATGACCAGGGGCCGTGGTAATTACTTGAGCTCAGGTGGAAAAATTACCAGTCGGAATACCTAGAAAAAAAGCTACACACGTTCTGGTCGGGCTGCTGATACTCTGATATGACCGAGTAATATTTTTTAGCCCGATTCGGTTCTTAAGCTCTGGATCTCGAAAGCGTAGTCACTTAACCCATTCCAGGTCCTTTGTGTCACATATGATCCATGGTTATTGTTTAATTATTGTGTTAGCTATTTGGACAGGAAACCTGCTAGACTAACGAGGCTTTGGACAGGGAACCTGATAAATGTCCGAGATAACTAAACATATCTGAATGAGCAGGGCAGGACCGTAAGGTTAGGGGGCCCTGGGCTAACTCTACTTAGGGGTCCACCTAAGACATATCTGAACGTAGACTTGAATTAAATTAATTGAACGTGTTTAATTTAATACAGTTATGGATTATTTCCCTTTATCGTCTATTTTTGACTTTGACTTGACTTAGCTGGGGACCCCTTGAATCCACGGGGCCCTGGGCTAAAGCCCAAAGAGCCGTAAATTGAATGAATTTGAGAAAATGGTTACGCAAATAACCTTTAGTTTTTTCCTAATTTGTAATGAGTAAATAATAGTTATTACGTATAGTATATAGCCTGGGTCTATCGTCTAAACCAATATATATATATATATATATACACATACATATATTATGTATGTCGAAAGATCAGGGCCTTTAAGATGATCTGCTGTTATTATATGTGACATGGTACTCTATAATTAAAATGGTAGAAAAGAGTATTGAGTTTCTTGCCCGTTCTCGGTAGAATCTACATTCCGAACCGGTGGTAGTTTTAAAATTTAATTCAACAGCGTAATAGGACGAGTCAAGTGCTTTTATGAGCCTACTTGAATACAGAATAATTTGATTTCGATATTGATCTCCCATTAATACTATAATATACATTTATACAGGTATTTTTAAGATCTACTAGCAGTTCCGGTGGTGGCTCGGCAAAGCTCTCCTCAAAAAGTAATATCGATGTTGCGTACAACAGGGCAAGACCATCCATCGCCGTCTGAAACGGGATGCGAGGGCACCTCACGCATCCACGGCCCCGAGCTCACGCTCATCTTTTAAGCCCTGGGCGAAAGGGATGAAGCTATCCACTAGACTTCTCAACCTCTGTGGTCGAGAAGTGTTTTCATGGGTACGCCACGCCGAGGTTCGATTCGACTCCCGTGTTCGATTCCCGGTCGAGTCGATGTAGAAAAAGTTCATTAGTTTTCTATGTTGTCTTGGGTCTGGGTGTTTGTGGTACCGTCGTTACTTCTGATTTTCCATAACACAAGTGCTTTAGCTACTTACATTGGAATCAGAGTAATGTATGATGTTGTCCAATAGATCTAATCAATCAATCATACGCTTCAGGCTTACATAATACGAATACACAACAACAATACAATAATAACTGGTAAATTATAACATTGCGGTACAATGAAATCGTAATGCGTGTTTTTAATTAAAATTTAAATAATTCATAAAGCGAATACCTTTGTTGCTGTCAATCGGAACGATTGTGACTTTAGATTGCGGTTGGGCTTAATTTCCGTGTGTTATTTTGTATGACTAACGAATCTCTCCGAGTTTGTGCGGGCATGATGAACGTCTTACATGAAGCTTCAAATCCAACATAATATATATATATATAGCTTCAAATACAACAAATTACGAACAGTCGTGCCGTTTTATGTAAGAACTAGATGAAAACCCGGCTTCGCACGGTTAAATGTTGTATATGTTATTGAATCGTTTTTTTTTTTCTAATGATTTATAATTTATCGTGGATAATTTTCCATCGAGTCTATCGTACCCCTGCACGATATTATTATTTGGAACGCACCCCTAAACTTTAAACATGGCCGCAAGTTGAATTGTCATATCATTTAATTTCATGGATTTAATTTATTAATATAATATTTATTGACGATCTCCGTGGTCGAGTAGTGTGTACACCGGTTTTCATGGGTATGCCGCTCCGAGGTCCCGGGTTCGATTCCCTTTGGTATATAATGGTTTTGTTTGATTGTAGTAAATTTATATTTTATTATTGCTAAATAGAAAAATATACCGCACAAAATGCGAAAATAATGCTAATTTAGCATATACCAGTTAGGAAGTGCAGGAAAGGACGCTGTCAGTGTGTAGAGAAAGATAAACGCGTAACATAAACTTATTTAACTTATATATATACATTGATACATATATATATATGTGTCTGTGTCTGTGTGTGTGTATGTGTATAAATGAGTACATAGAAATTTTCACTTAAAAATAGAACATTTTAATTTAATTTATGAAAATTAATAAATCAATAACTTTTTATTTATTTTATTAAATATTAAGTTTACGAAACCATATTTCGTTTATGGCGTCGACAATGCTATCCAGATGGATAACACCAGGCGTCTCAAATATAACATCCCTTGTACCGGTAATTGCACTAGTTCATCCAACCTTAAAATGAAAACACAGCAAAAATGCTGTACTGCGGTAGAATATTTTTATCATAAGTAAAATATTGGTAACATATTCCATATCATACCTGTGTTAATAACTTCGAGCAGGTCTATGAAGACACGATCGAAAACTATCCACAATGAAAGATCGTTAAAAAATTATGATCTTTAGTCGACAACATATGGATATATGCACTTACCATCAGGTGACCTATTGCTCGTCTACCGATATCATAAAAAAAAAAGTTTTTTATTTTTATTTGATTGAGCTCGATATTTCGACATTATCAACGAATGTCTTGTTTCCGTTTCAAATACTTTAAGTGGTTAAGTGGAATAGTATTGTGTTATAAATAAAGATATCAGATAGATAGATAATAGATAAGTAATCAAGAACTGTTAGTAGTGCACAATACAGCTGAGCTATTAGCAAATCGCATGGAATACGTATATCTAAGATTTGTCTATATTAATCAATTTCTTCGATGACAACCTCCGCGGTCGAGTAGTGTGTACACCGGTTTTCATGGGCACGCCAATCCGAGGTCCCGGGTTCGATTCCCGGCCGAGTCGATGTAGAAAAAGTTCATTAGTTTTCTATGTTGTCTTGGGTCTGGGTGTTTGTGGTACCGTCGTTACTTCTGATTTTCCATAACACAAGTGCTTTAGCTACTTACATTTGGATCAGAGTAATGTACGTGATGTTGTCCAAAATTTATAAAAAAAAAAAGCGCTGGGAATAGGCTATAAGGCTCAAAATCAAAATATTCTTTATTGTACACCAATAAACAAATACATAAGTTACATTCAAGAAAGATGCACTTATCGCTAAAACAGCGATGTCATCCAGGGGACCTCAAGGTAGAGGAAATAAACAGAGGTAAAAGAGATATGGCTGTACATAGCAAATACAAACATAATATATTTAATTCATTACAGTGTTATAATAATATATTTAAATAAAATAATGTACATACAGTACTTGATATATATTTTAACATGCATAGACATATGTATGTTTAAAATTAGATATAATTAATATATAACATTAAATTGAATTCTCGCGAAATATATATTAAAGTACAAGACAGTATAGTCCCATTGAAAGTAAGCTTCTTATGTGTGTGTGTGTCCTTTTTTGATATAGGGAAGTAAATAAATAATGTCTTGAAAGCGGCGAACGCGGTTGCATCGCCTGTTTCGGATATGCTTGAAATTTAACGAAATGCCAGCGAAAGAAATCAGCGCTGAACCAATCAATATTTGACGACGGTCTCGTTATGTTAACCGTCAGTCAGTCTGTCAGCGCTTTTAGCTTGTTTTATTTATTTAAAGCGCTCGTTACAGCCTTTCGATATTCAATGGGTTGTCTAGTGTTTTTTCTAGGCTAATTCTGACAGCGCTGAATCGTTGATAGGATGAAAGTGATTGATGTATACGTACATCGCTTTTTAATGGTATTCATAAAAAGGCTATTTGATTTGATAGGTTTTGATGAAGCCGAGTGGCAATTAAAAAGTCAGATAAAGTTTTATTTAAATATGTATAAGTAACTGTTTTTGAATATGCAGGACTACGCAAATATATGGATGCCTCTGTTTCGTATTTGAATTTTGTCATTTTGTCAACAGATATAATGTGTTGATTGTCACATCTGTGATATGTCTAACACTTTTTTTATGTTGAGTTATATGTTGATTTAATAATATTACATTATTAATATTGATGTGATTTATTATAAATAGGCTTATTGGTAAATAGGTCCTGATGCTATGTGATCTCCATAGACATTGACGCTGTATGATATATTCGACACCACCAATGCAACCAACGTTGGGAACTAAGTTTTTTTTCTATGATATAGGTAGAGTTGGGCCATCTCGTGGTGAGTGGTCACCACTGCCCATAGATAATGGTGCTGTAAGAAATATGAACCATTCCTTACACCGTCAATGCACCGCCTACCTCGGTAACCAAGATGTTATGTCACTTGTGCCTTACACTGGCTCACTCAGCCTTCATAGTGAAATATAACAATACTGAGTACTCTTGTTTGGCGATAGAATATCTGATGAGTGGGTGGTACTTACTCAGACGGGTTTGCACAAAGTCCTGCCAAGTAGTTTCTTGTGCCTGAAGTTACACTGGCTTATTCACTCTTTAATCTAGATCACAATTAAGCATTGCCCTCTGACGGTAGATGATAAGGTCTTATGGTTCGTGGTGACCACTTTACATCAGGTGACCCATTTGCCGGTACGCCTACCCTTTACGTCAAAAAAAGTTAGGCTGTTCCGTCACGGCTCTTTTAATGGTACAATAAAAAGAGCTCTTGCCACCGTCGAAGTTCCGTGGAATTAGTTGTAATAATGACAAGAGATCTGATGGACTGACTTTAGTTTTCTGGGAACGTGGACGGGCCCTGGTACAGGACGTTATTTACTTTGAAATACTGGACCCGTCGCATACCCGCTGCGGAAAAAGCTGACACGATCCAACGATCCGAATTACATATGTCCTTGTTCCATTTGCAGTTGAAACACTTGGACCTTGGAATAGTAGTGCAAAGAGCTTCATTAAAGGTATAGCACCTCGCCTTGTTGCCTCCACTGGTGACAGGAGGGCTGGTTAATTTTTGCCCACAGGATCTCAATTGCGATTCAACGGGAAAACACTGCTGTTATTGGCTCCATTTCACGCGGTCATGACATACAGTAACTATTCTTAATTTTTTTTTGTTTATAGTTAAGGCCTTAGGGTTAGCAATACTTCTGTGAAAATAAAGTTTTTTTAGATTTAGTCCTAGTTTTTTAGTTAGTTAGTCCGATATATACTACACTTTTAGATATTTACTAACCGATCCTTTATATATATACTAGCGACCCGCCCCGGCTTCGCACGGGTACAATGCTGCAACTAAATATACTACAGAATGTCTTACAACGTTCACAGTTTTTAGTCGTTAGAGTTGTATTGTCTAACGCTGTCGCTGCGTTTTAAATCTGTAATATCTTCGGAAATATTAATTTGAATTACATGCTGTAAAGGATCGCTTAGTAAATGTCTAAATCTCATTGATTAAAAAATACCACGAGATTGAATCCTTACTTTACCCGGGCGAAGTCGAGACGGGCAGCTAGTAAAAAAAACTGCGAGTCTGGAATATTTACATCTCGGAAATAAAAGGAAAGATCTAAAACGAAGTAGGGAACAGTTGGAGCGGCTTGTTCAAAATAATATTAAAAGTTGCGATTTATTTAATATAAAATCACGATAACCTCTGAAGGGGCGAAACGGTTTGGAATACGTGAACCTGAAGCGAAGATGACCGGTTTAAAGTGAAATTGGTTTTTAATTTGATACGCATAATTTGTGTTTATAACACCTTTCGTGTGAAGGTAAATCGTGAGGAATTCTGCACGGGTCGGATCAATTTTTGCGATTATAACAAATAAAATACAGAATCGCGCCGTCGTTATCACATTAAATGAAACGATTAAAACACGTCCATATAATAGCTGATAAAATTGACGAAAAAACAAACTGACGATTAATAAAATAGTGAAATTTTCGAATAAAATAATTCATATGGAAATTAATAAACCATCTGCAAAATGAGTTCAGTAACCTGTAAAAATGCAGGCAGCGCGAGCGCTGTACGTTTTCGCTCACCCGCTCCCCGCACAGTCCCCTTTGACTTCAGACGGCATTACTTAGATTAATAATTAGTGAATGAACATTTCGGAACGACAACGTTTGATCTATTTTGGCCCTAAGCTGTCCGCTAGTATTGATGAAGCAATATCTCCGATAATGTTATAGGATGTTGTAAATCAATGAAATGAAAAAAAATATGTCCCCTGGTTAAGTTGATGAATGTATTTGATTGTTTTTTTTTTGTTTTAGGTCTTAAAACGCCATATATTAAAAGGGATATCATTTAATGCGTTGACGTCACAGTCACATTGTCACAGACTATAATTTTTACACATATAATTATATATTCACGAAAGATCCTGCAGGTTACCAATGACTATTTATTGTATATTCATGTTATTACTACGCGCACGCACACACACACACACACACACACACAGTTAAGATTAGGCGCATAAGAACCCTTAAAGTATTTCTGACTTTTCCCCACTATAGTAGACAGACTTTAAGCATTGCATGACTTTTTGCATGTATTATACATTCCTCTTGAATCACCCTGTTTATTTATGTAAACCACCTATAAATCCGTTGCGTAGCTTTAAAAATCTAAGCGTACAGACGGCAGGAAGGGACTTTGTTTTATTATGATTAAAAATTTTATACACATGCCGCCAAATTTTAAAACCAATAATGCATTTTTTGTAAAATCTTTAGGTTTTTTTATTGTTATAATGAAAAGGTATCGATGAGTTGAGCCTTCTTTTTAGTGAATTCGAATCACTGAATCTTATTTTTTTTTAGCGATTAATAATGGTCGAAATTCAAGCAATAGGCGACTACTAGTTATGCTAATTCTATAAAGAACTAGTTTTCGCCCCCTGCTTTGCCCGTGTGTTTAGTTTTAAAAACAATAGCCTATGTCCTTAGATTACATAGCAAATTTTATCAAATTCGCTTTATTTGTTTAGCCTTAAAATCGCAACAGACAGGCAGACAGACAGACTTTTGCGTTTATAATATTAGTATAGATTAAATATAAAACATTAAAGCTGTAGTAAGTTACAGATAATAGTGTCATAGTGTCATCATCCTCAGCCAATCGTTTCCCACTGTCGGACAAGGCAACTCCCAAGGTGTACCGAGGTTCTCCACTTGCCGCATCCAGTCGGTACCTGCCACCTTTTCCTTAGTAATAAGATCTTGGTATTAGTTGATTACATAATTGTTATAGTTCAAAAATAAATTTGCATATGAACTATTTTGTTACTTTCATGTGGGGCATTTGAAACGCTGGGATATCAAGCAGTACCATCAGATTCACGTGTTTTTCAGAGCACGAAAGAAACATAACGTACAAAGGATTATTAAATAAGATGGCCCAGCGCTTAGAACGCGTGCATCTTAACCGATGATTGCGGGTTGAAACCCAGGAAAGCACCACTGAATTTTCTTGTTCTTAATTTGTGTTTGTAATTCATCTCGTTGAAAACTTCGTGAGGAATCCTGCATGTGTCTAATTTCAATTAATTTCTGCCACATGTGTATCCATAAACCTGCATTGGAGCAGCGTGGTGGAATGTGCTCCAAACCTTCTCCTCAATGGTAGAGGAGGCCTTAGCCAGGCAGTGGGAAATTTACAGGCTGTTACTATGATCACACAAGGCGTGTATAAAGATTATTCATAAACTAGTGATTTGTTTCTGTCTCAAAGTTATTGTTCTTTTCAACATTATGAATATCAAACATTTTATAAATCATGTATCGAAATTTAACCCCAAAATTGTATTGTACCTCGGTACTTCGACCACTTATTAACTTAAATAAACTTTACTTCAAATAGATTGTTAAAAATCTCATCAATTATTACAATAGGTGGCTACGAATTTTCCGAACCATGGTAGCGCTGGTAACATTTTCGGAACAATTGTATCATAAATCCCAAATTGATCAACGGAAACTATACCTTAATAACATAAGATAGAATTCATTTTCGATAATTGAATATACAGACATGCGCTCTCGTGTAAAGTACGAATTTAATGTTCCTGTTTCCTCGCATTTTCAGAGTCAGTCAGTACCCGTCCGACGTTCTCGTGGATCGGACGTCTGTTAGGAAGAGTAACGTATTACGCTCGCGAACGAAACGTGTGACTAATATTTTTATTTGAGTGAAATCAAGTGTCTTAAGTATTTTTCAAGACTGAAACATCGGAAACGAACGAAAAATTAAATAAAGGTAAGTGTTTTTTTTTTAAGTTTTTTTTTTATCGTTATTGTAGACAAAAAGGTCGAAGTACTCAAAAATTATGTTTTCATTCGCTTTTAAGGGGTAAAAAAAATGTTTTAAGGATGTATTAATTTATTTTAGTGGTCCATGATGGGACATCTCATCGTGTTGGAATTTGTTCCAGAGTGTAAAGGTAATTATAGTAAAGAAAATGCTTGCTTGACGGCGAACATATTTTGTCAAACTTTATTTTTCATTTGTTAAGGTAATCATATATATAACAAAAAGGAATGGAATTAATAACTGTTGTTCCTTGGTAAGACATTAATTGGCAATAAATAGGTAATTAATTAATGTATCAATTGTACGTATACAGAGCAGTGATACATAGAGAAAACATTTTAAAAACTCTCCTTATACAACATATTCACTTTGATTAATTTTTTTATGTAATTACTCAGAAAAAAAAATGTATCTTTGGTTGAAAAAAATGGTTCATTTACACTGTGTATTCGAGCGTCATGTTTTTAAGGGTCGGTGACCCGGGAATTGTTATTTTAGGGGATTTTCGATTTCATTTAATTACTTGAAATCTATATTAATTTAGATTAATACCAAAACTAGGATCCAGATCTTATATTGACTTATTACCTGATAAGAGACTAAGATAGATATCACTATATAAGGACTAAAGGGGTCGATACATAGCACATTTACAACTACAAATTCGAAGAAATTGCATACACATAGTCTCAACTTTACGCCCTTGAATAGGTAATTTAAAAAAATGTGTAATGTCCTTGCTTGGAATTTAAGCTTCGCACACAATCTTATCAAAATCGGTTTAATGGTGTAGCCGTGACAACATAACAGCCCAGTGATTAGAACGCGTGCATCTTAACCGATTATTTCGAGTTCAAAGCAGGCAAGCACCACTGAATTTTCATGTGCTTAATTTGTGTTTATAATTCATCTCGTGCTCGGCGGTGAAGGAAAACATCGTGGGGAAACCTGTATGTGTCTAATTTCAACGAAATTCTGCCCCATGTGTATTCTACCAACCCGCATTGGAGCAGCGTGGTGGAATATACTCCAAAACCTTCTCCTCAAAGGGAGAGGAGGCGTTAGCCCAGCAGTGGGAAATTTACAGGCTGTTAATGTAATGTAATGTAATCGCTAACAACTTCGCTTGCTTTTGTACGAGGTTTGTTGTAGGGTCTGAGGCATTAGATGTAGTCTAGATCTTTCCTTGGAGTTCTCCTTGGAGGACAGAATTTCAGCGAAATCGCAAGCCTATATTTCGTATTCTTTGACTTTCATACGGTATGTATTATAATGTTTTTCAATTAGTCGAAAAGAATAACTACTGATGTTCTTACTGATTTTTCACGTTTGTGATAAAAAAATCGGTTTTAATTAAATTCTTAGGAGAGCCTATTTGAATCGAAAATATATTTATTGACTTTTGACACTGGCTGTATAATTAACGACAAATTTTTTACTTCTCGCTCTTTAATTAATTTGAATTCCGATTATAAATTATTTAAAAAATAAATGCTCTTTGAGATACCTCATTGAACGTAATTAGAGAGTACTTATTCTATTATGATTTACCAAATGAACATTGAAATTTAAATGTAATGGATTGATTTAAGGTATTTTTAATAGCATTTTTTTTTATTCAAGTTCAAACACAGGTGCACCTTCTGCAAATCCAACACTATCGGAGGGGTAATGTGCAGGACATATAGCTTAATTTATTTTCCGAGGAGTGTACACACTTCCGAGATGGCCTAGTGGTTAGAACGCTTGAATCTTAACCGATGATTGCGGGTTCAACCCGGGCAACCACCACCGATTTTCTATGTGCTTAATTTGTTTTTATAATTCATCTCGTGCTCGGCGGTGAAGGAAAACATCGTGGGGAAACCTGTCTATGTGTCTAATTTCAACGAAATTCTGCCACATGGGTATCCACCAACACGCATTGGAGCAGCGTGGTGGAATATGTTCCAAACCTTCTCCGCAAAGGGAGAGGAGGCCTTAGCCCAGCAGTGGGAAATTTACATGTTGTGTGTGTTACACACTTTCAAGTGCCAGACGCGAGCTGGTGCAGAGATTTTTTCGAACCCCTCAATATTTTTTATCGGCCCAACTTGAGACTTGTCGTAGGATCTCAGGAACTGACAACAACGGCCTTATATCTATCAACTAGAAAAACGAGGCTGTCAACACAAACTTAACTTATACATATTGTTAGCATAGTGTTTTATTTATTATGGTCATATTTCTCGTTTCAGTGATTTCTCTAATTTTGACATACGAAAGAAGTCTTAGCGTTGGTTAAATAACTATCACCTAAACAGTGGTTTATAAGAAATTAGAGCGAAGCTTCTACCATAACTACCTTATAACTAAAAGAAAAATTCTTATTAACAATGAAGTATTTTAAAGGATTGTCGAATAAATAATTGCAAAGTCAAGTCTGCCCTACTTCTGGCCAGATGCCGCTCTTCTTTAGGTTAATGTTTGGAACTTATTACACGACGCTGATCCAGATTTGGCGTACTTTGCAAAAGTAGATCTGGGTACCTACCCACTTATATTTTATACCGCCAAAAGGTATTATACAGGTATTATACAGTAGGCTATTAGACAGAATAATCCAAGGGTTATAATGTATTCGATCTCAGAACCTTGTGATCTTCTCAAACTAGTCACTAAGCTCAACGGACTTGCAGAATTAATTTTATAGGAATGTTTATTTTGCTATATTCAATTATTACGATAGGGGAGGTTATTCTTAAGGGAACACATTTTTTTTACCTTGATGGTTAGTATTGTTGTGTTCCGCTTTGAAGGGTGAGTGAGCCAGTGTAATAGACACGAATAATAAATAAATATAAATAAATAAATATTGGACAACATCACATACATTACTCTGATCCCAATGTAAGTAGCTAAAGCACTTGTGTTATGGAAAATCAGAAGTAACGACGGTACCACAAACACCCAGACCCAAGACAACATAGAAAACTAATGAACTTTTTCTACATCGACTCGACAGGGAATCGAACCCGGGAACTCGGAGAGGCGTGTCCATGAAAACCGGTGTACACACCACTCGACCACGGAGGTCGTCGTCACGAAGGATACTACATTTTAATTACCGAGATTGATGTCATATTGGTGTTGTTAGGAATGGTTAATATTTCTTACAGCTCCAATGTCTATGGGCGATGATGATTAAGGAGGCCATCTGTCTATCTCCGTAATTATTAAAAAAAAAAAAAAACAATAATGCTTAATTGAATTTAACTCAGGTGACAAATGACAATACTAAACTTTATAAAGTATCAGCTACCCATCCATTGGTACAATAAGGCTCCATAGACAACTTTTAAATTAAAGATCAAACATAAAAAGACAAATTCTTGTTTATTTCTGACTAGGACCGTTGAAATTCTCGGCTTTTCTCTGCTATAGTTTGCGTGTATTATACTTATAACCATTTCTCTTGAATCATTCTGTTTATTAATGAAAACCGCTGTAAACTCCTTTCCGTAGTTTAAAAGATCTAAGCGTGAAAACTGTGTAGAGAAAAGAAATACTCCGTGATATTAATTCATTGTTCAAAGAGAATTAAATGTAATTTTATTTTTGCATCCAATTCTTTACCTTGTGAGTGAAAAAGAAGATTCGATCTTTGCGCTGGTTTTTCAAGGTTCAGGGATAGAAAAAAGGGCGGAACAGAGTACTTTTTAATTGTACTACACTTCCAGTTTTAAAACGTTTCGCACGTTTCTGCGGTCCGTTTCATTCTGGAGTTAAAAGTTTTGTAAAAATAAACGTAAGTTGAAATTTATTTTTCCAAGAAATATATGGTGAAGTTTTCCAAGAAATATATCGTGAAGTTTATTATGAAACAGCAGAACAAAACTCACTGAGTCAGTGGCAGCTTGGAATCTTAAAACATAGCTGAGAGTAGCCTTTGAGTTTTTGCCGGTTCTCATTCGTAGAATCTACATTTTGAACCAAGTTTATATTTAATTTAATCCGTTTACATGATTCAAAAGATCTTACGACAGCAATTCATTAAATTTTGACTTGTCGTATAAATACTGACTTAACTTTGACACGACTTTTTTTATTCGTTTACCGTCATAAAACAATCGGTCGAGTATTTCTGGATTTTCTGTAATTCAATGGACGAACGAGACCCCTCAACCGCTAACTAAAGTACAATGCGAACTTTACTTGAAGATTTGAACTACTTTATCTCGTAATGAAAACTGAATGTCTACGTCATGTAATCTCAAGAACTAACGGATTATTCAGGTGGATTTACTGCATAAGAATGTGGATTAACACAATATCTTTCTGCCCCACCTTTTCCTTTGGATGGGCAGAAATTTTATAAACCAAACTTTCAAACTGAAACACGACAATACAGTAATTCTGTTTGGCGGTAGAATATAGTTAAATAAAAAGATCTGTTGACAAGGAGGATAAAAATCCAATGAATTGTTTTGTCTTTGTCCATAAATATTTGAAATCCTGACTGACTTTGGCTACAGCGGCCAATCTCAAGGAAGACCACAAGTGATCGGCCCGACTTGGGGTTTTAACCCGTAATCTAGGGATCTGCGGACCTATATATGGCCACTAAGCTGTCGATTATGCATTTATACTTCAGTATTGGATTGAGAAATATACATTATGATTTATAATAATGTATATTTAATAAGCTAATACTCGTTGAAATCCAGGCAGGATGTATAACATATAAGTATAATTTTATTTAACTAACATGACTTTGTATTTTTAAATGTTAAAAAACAGTAACTACTGAGTTTCTTACCGGTTCTTCTCGGTACAATCTGCATTCCGAACCGGCGGTAGTTTCACTTATATACTCTTATAGTTTGTTAAACGACCTAAGCCTACTTGAATAAAGTATATTTTGATTTAGATTTGTATATAATTAGACATATTTGACATCATTTCTTATCGAGATCTCTTTAGTATTTTTCGTAATTTAATTTTCTAAATCTTTTTCATCTCTATTCAAATGTTTTAGACCGCTTTATTTAAATGGTTCTCAAAGGTAACACAGTTATGATTTAGTTAAATTTAAACCGAAAACATAATTTTACGTTAAACCTTCTCTCTAATATTATTAAACATCTTGTTTTATTTCAAAGTCAAACAGTGACTACAAAGTACTTTAAAATATAAATCAAGACTCAATCCGACCGGCAAATTTGTTCAACAGGTTAATTAATTCATTCAAACGTAATATATAAACTCGGTTTGGTTTTGAAATCGGCTCAGTTCCTTAGAAACTATTGTGGTATTATAATATGAATATCTAACATCTTCATTTAACTTATGTATATAATATATATTTATAATATATATATATATATACGTATAATAAGTATCGGTTACAATTGCTTTAACCCCCTTACATATGTGTGTCAATGGGCTTGTTGGCTTAGATCCTGAGGTCCTAAATTCAAACCACGAATCGATTTTGTAAAAAGTTATCGGTTTGTCCGTTGATAATTTTTCGGTTCCAGTGAATGTCTGGAAATTGGCTGTGCTTAAAATTCTGCAAGCAAGTAAAGCAGTCCTGTGCTCTTGATTTCTTCGATCGTGTCGAATTTCCGCCCCATCATCATGCACTTGGCTACGATAATTTCTCATGTGCAGTTAAGTATGTCGCAGTGAGCGAAATCGGTTAGGAGGACAGTAATATAGCCAGATATAAAATGACCACGACAACATTGGCAGAACAATAAATCCATCGGTCTGCCAACAAATCCATAGTTGGGTGATGCATGTATGGCCTAAGAAGTATTTTATATTCCAAACCGTGCGAAGCTGTGTGAAGACATACAATCGAGTTGCTCGTAAAAAAATAAAAATACAACCACAGCCTTTGTTTTCTGTACGAAAGAGTCCAAATTAAAGCATACATCCGGGTCTGGCGACTATTTACGTTTTTTCGTTACCTAATGAGAATATGGTTGCTAGATTTCATGGTTGCAGGACAACGGGAAATCAAGTGCTAATTATGACGGAAGTTTGGAGTTCAACCAGCAAATTTGTATTTTATATAATTCTTCTGTATGTGGACCGATTTTGATTTTTTTTTTCGTGGTTGTGTTTGAGTTCTCTTAATGGTTTAGGTTGGGCCCAGTAGACGTAGTAGCAGGTGGCGCTGCGATCAATGGCGAAAACTTATTTTGACGGACGAGGTCGGGACGGATAGCTAGTTATTTATACAAGTCATCTTAAATGTAACGATAGTATGTTCGTATACAAAATAATCTCGTTAATTAATTGGCCATTATAAAATATTCTGAGGGTTTTGTTACACAAACGAATTCTATTTGAATTGTTTTCGTAACCTGTGTTTTATTATCTAATTATATGTAATTTAGTCTTAATACGTGTAATTTCCGTCGAGTGCTGAACAAAGGCCTTCTTCTTTTGAGGAAATGTTTGGAGCTCTTCAATGCACTTGGGGGCAGGGCTTTTTGCAAGCCCGTCTGGGTGGTACCTACCCAGACTTGCACAAAGCACAGGCACAAGCGACATAACATCTTAGTTCCCAAGGTTGGTGGCGAATTGATGTAATGTAAGGACTGGTTATTATATTTTACAGTGTCAATGTCTATGGGCGGTGGTGACCATTTACCATCAGGTTGTCCATTAGCCCGTCCACCTACATATTACATATTAGATTTCTTTCAATATATGCATGTTACTTTCACTGAGAATAAGATGAGTGATAAGAAACATATGTCAAAACTCAGTGAGATTTAGTCCGGATTTGGACCCAAAATCTTTGGTTAAGATTGACGTGAACTGGCCACGGTATTGTTGTGTGTTTTGACGTAGGCCCAAAGCGCGCAGCCGCTAGCGTCACAGCTATCGAGGGGTACCCGGAACGGCGAATATGAGGATAGTCGCGCATGCGTATCACACGGATAAATTGCTAAACATGGAGTCACTCCCTACAGTTGGAATACCAAGACCAGTATATACTCGTAGAACCTTGGTTCAAGTCAATGGAAAATAAGACTCGTAAACTAGCAAACTACATTGCGTCAATTTTAAAAATGGACTAACATTATTTTTGTAATTGTAGTTTTGTAATCATACGTTACGTATAATTACGTTTGTGTTTACTTTTTAAATTATATAATTACATATATTAAGGTCCTGACTTCGCATGTGTTTATAGAAGAACATTTCGAGATTTATTTTTTAACCGAATTCAAAAAAGGAAGAGGTTCTCATTTTGTGTATTAATAGTATCTTATATATGTATATATGTTCGAGCAAAACTCAGTCAAATTTTGCAAATATTTTTTTTTTTTTCGAAAGTGGTTTTACTACGGATGAATGTTAAATGGGACCATGACTGGTAAGGCTTCGTGTACGCCCGTCTGGTAAGGTATCACCCAGTCATCATATATTCTACTGCAAAGCAGCAATACTTTCTTGGTTTCCGGTTTGAAGGGTGAGTGAGTCAGTGTAACTGCTGGCACAAGAATAACTAAGTTCCCAAAGTCCGTGACGTATGGAGATGTATAGAATGATTTAAATTTATTATGGCGGTAGTGACAATATATATTATGAGGTGACTCTTCTGCCCGTTCGCCTACTTATTGTATAAAAAATACACCATTTAAATATCGTAAAGATCATCTTATGAGTTTCGGAGTCAGACAACTTTTTAATAAATGCCAGCAAATCTATGCAGCTGCTTTATTATTGCTATAAGCTGTTGAAGTCGTTTTTTTGGGTTTTTAATCTTTAAGTTCATTTAAAATTTAAGTATTTAATAAGTAAACGGATTGTACGAGATAATCTGGTCCTAACTATTTTTACTTAAGTCATGTAATCAAATCTATATTAATAACAATGTATGAAGGCCACCCCTCATCTTCATCTTCGTTAAGGGTGTATCAATTTTCGGCCCAAAATAATCAAAGACAAGGGGGGGAAGGGGTGCTGTAAGTTTTTGCCAACATACTATGACTTCATGCTAGTATTCGTTTAAATTTTCTTCTGTGACTGAGCCTGTGTAACTACAGGCACAAGGGACATAACATCTTAGTTCCCAAAGTTGGTGGCGCATTGGCGCTGTAAAGATTGGTGATTATTTCATTTTTTTATGATACGGTGCCCATTTTTTTTTTTTTTTGACAACATCACATACATTACTCTGATCCCAATGTAAGTAGCTAAAGCACTTGTGTTATGGAAAATCAGAAGTAACGACGGTACCACATACACCCAGACCCAAGACAACATAGAAAACTAATGAACTTTTTCTACATCGATTCGGCCGGGAATCGAACCCAGGACCTCGGAGTGGCGTACCCATGAAAACCGGTGTACACACTACTCGACCACGGAGGTCGTCAAATTTGCACGTCCACCTTCCGATATCATAAAAAAAAAATATTGAAACATCAATAATTTTGTCCATGGTATAATTTTGACGTATAACGTACTTCCCTTCTCGTGTGTGCCGCGGTAACGTGTGCATTGTGAGTACGTCTCGCTTAAAAGTTAGCTAGTGTAACGGGCTATTATCCTTCTCCTGTAACACCACCCATCCCCTGGCTGTGTTCTTCGAGTGTGTGAAGACCAAGGGAGCGAGAAGAAGAAAGTGTCTTCAAAAGTAAGAGTCCAGATTTCGATGTAACAACTGCCTTTTTACTCAACTAAATACAGCTCATTTATATCTCACGTGTACAGTACTTATGTACTATTCCAGACTATAAATTTATATATCTAGCTCTGTGTCAAATATCATTCAGATCCGTTCAATTCGTTCTTGCGTGATTGAGAATCTTCATCCATCGAAACTTTTGCATTTACAATATTAATTAGATTAGGTTTGTTCTAAATCAAACGTTTGAAAATAATATATGTTAATTTTTTAATGCGACTTAACTCCTTAACACTTTGATTCAACTTATATAATTTTATTTATAATATTGTTACAAGGTTTTTTATTTTGTAGGTCATGTAAGTATTATAATGTTAAAAGAAATTATAATATACCTTTGAACTTTCTTTACTGTTTATTTAATTACCTTGTATTTATTTTGACTGTATTATTATAGTGGTTGGCTTGTAAGCCTCGAGATCAGAAGGTTCTAAGTTCAAATCGAAGGCTGGATAAATAAAACTTTTTTTTTTTTCGGTATTTAGTAAGTTGTTTTTTAGTTTTTACTTGGTAGTAGGGCTTTGTGCAAGCCCGTCAGGGTAGGTATCACTCTCTCATCAGATATTCTACCGCCAAATAACAGTACTCTGTATTGTTGTGTTCCGGTTAGAAAGGTGAGTGAGCCAGTGTAATCACAGGCACAAGGGACAAACCATCTTAGTTCCCAAGGTTGGTGGCGCATAGGTGATGTAAGGAAAGGTTAATGTTTCTTACAGCGCCTTTGTCTATGGGCGGTGGTGACCACTTACCATCAGATGCTCCATATACTCGTCCGCCAACCAAAGCCATAAAAAAAAAGTTATGTTTACAATCGCATTCCTTGGAAAGCATGTGAAGCTGTTGGTTCTTTGCTGTGAACTAATGTCGTGTCTTATTGCTGACATTATATATGAGACTGTTTGATGGTATATCTGTGTTTGCACAGACATCATATATTCTAACGACAAGCAGCAATATAAAATATTGTTGTATCCGATTTGAAGCGTGAGTGAGCCAGTATATATAACACAAGGGACATAATATCTCAAATCCCAAGGTTGGTGGCGCATTAATGTCTTCAGGAATGGATAATTTAATATCACGAGGACTATTTGTTAGACCGCCTACCTACTTGGTATGAAAAAAAATCTTGTCAGAGACAAGCAAGCAAGCCGCAGAAGAAGCCCGTTTGAAGTCAATTAGAAGAAGTAATAATTTTTTTAAATAATAGAGTTTTACTTTATATTTAATGAAATATATAAGAATTGTAAGGATATGTTTAGACAAAATGGACCAGTCATAAAAACATATCGTGAGTCTAACCGAGGTTTGCTGGTTTAATTACGAACAAGTATTTTTGAATTATCATGTGCTCAAGTTGTTTAGGATTCATCTAGTTTTAGGACGTAAAGGAAAACATGAAGTTATCTACATGTATCAGATGAAAATCTGCCACCGTTTGTATCAGTCGCTGTAAAATTGTAAATATCTAACGGAGATTATAATCTATCTCGCGAGTAAACTGTCGAAAGATTGAAAATGGCTCGAGACGGCTTCTTGTTACGCACTCGAAATCCTTTTGACGAAATCATTCCAACAGATTGTAGAGAGAGGAAAGATGTTATATAATAAAAAAACCGAAAATTAATTAGTATATTTCTTTGTGGTATTGCTTACAAGCTAAGTTCGGTAGCTTCATTAAATATCGTTTTAATTTAATTTAAAATACTTTATTGCACAACACAGGAATACGTAATATAAACACAAAACATTAAATAAAAGGCGGTCTTATCGCTTACAGCGATCTCTCACAGACAAACTTTGGTGGTAGAACCTTAGAACGAAAACAGGTAATTGCAGAAATAGATGGAGAGAGGAGATAGAAAACTATAACATAAAATATTTATACTAATGTGTTATAATAAACTACACATAGCTACATCCCAATAATACACGCATAATAATATAGTATATATTATATATACATACATACTTGCATACATTATTTAGCCGACCTCCGTGGTCGAGTAGTGTGTACACCAGTTTTCATGGGTACGCCACTCTGAGGTCCCGGGTTCGATTCCCGGCCGAGTCGATGTAGAAAAAAGTTAATTAGTTTTCTATGTTGTCGTGGGTCTGGGTGTATGTGGTACCGTCGTTACTTCTGATTTCCATAACACAAGTGCTTTAGCTACTTACATTGGGATCAGAGTAATGTATGTGATGTTGTCCAATATTTATTTATTATTATTTATATGGATAGATTTCTTTCAAACGATGCTTAAAGATGGACAAGGATTTAGACTGCCTTATATCAGTGGGTAGTGGATTCCAAAGTTTGACGGTTTTCACATTGAAAGAGTTGCTGTAGGGTTGTGTCCGGCTACCCCGAGAACCCCCCTCTAGGTGTTGGAGGCCCGCGTAGGCGGGCCGACCGTCAGGGCGTCACGGTAGCATGCGCAAGCGATCCCGTGGCGCCCGCCGAAAGACGGAGAGGGTACCGTTGGTTTTTTAGTGGGTAAACCCGGTGTACCTGGGTGCATTCGGCGTCCAGGTCTCCGGGGAGTCCCACACGCTTCCCCCACGTGATGGAAAGTGGGGGGGGTAGCGCGTAACGCGTTTTTCCAGAGAGAAAAAAAAAAGGGTTGTGTCCGGCTGCAGGGTGTTACCAGTTTGTTATCCTCACTAGAACGCAGGTTGTGTATGCTGTCAGACAGAAGAAATTTAAAGTTCGTAAATCGTTTTGTTAAATGACGATTCAAAAGTGTTTGTAATTGCCTACTTGAATAAAGTAGATATTTTTTGCCCACCTGGGCGTGTACCACCCATTCGTCGGTCATGTTCTACCACCTAACAGCAATACTTAGTATTGTTATATTCCTGTTTGAAGGGTTGAATGAGCCTGTGTAAAGTGTACTACAGGCTCCACAGTCATCACATCTTAGCTAAGATTGGGCATTGGTGATGTAAGGAATGGTTATTATTCCTTATAGCGTCGACGTCTATGGGTGGTGACCACTTACCACCAGATGGCCCATTTGTCCGTCCGCATATTTATTACTAAAAATAAATACTTTTATTACATGTACTATAACCATACCATGTAATAACAGAGCAATTATTTTTTATGACAGCATTAGGGTGAATTGTTTCATGTGGTTTTTGCTGTGAGGGTTAAAAGAACTTATAGCATACGTCGATATTAGACTGGAGTTAGGAAAATGCCGGAAGGAGCCGAGATGGCACAGTTAGAACGCGTGCATATTAACCGATGATTTCGGGTTCAAATCCAGGCAGGCACCACTGAATTTTCATGTGCTTAATTTGTGTTCATAATTCATCTCGTGCTCGGCGGTGAAGGAAAACATCGTGTCCAATTTCAACGAAATTCTGCCATATGTGTATTCCACCAACCCGCATTGGAGCAGCGTGGTGGAATATTTTCCAAACCTTCTCCTCAGAGGAAAAGGAGACCTTAGCCCAGCAGTGGGAAATTTACAGGCTGCTAATGTAGGAAAATAATTCGATTGATATCAGAAACGTTCAGAGCAGTTATTATTTAGTTAATAACAATTCATTATTTAATTAAGAAACTAGGCAGACTAGAGACTGGTCCATCACATAGGAACTGGTCATTGTCCATAGATCTTAGAACTTTATGTAATATAAATCACCAATTCGCTATCTATATTGGGCACTAAGATGGTATGCCTTGTAGTAGTTAATATTATAAAGGGAGCCATTGTCGGAAGCGGTGTTTGATCGATCGACCGAGCGACGATCGATCTTTGCTATAAATAACAAAAATAACATGGATCTTGATTTACTTCGAGTATACTAATTTGCATGCTGTAGGTTTTATTTTATAGTGTTGTTTAGGGGATTTTCATTAACGCTATATATCCACATTTTTTCGCGTTGGTTATAAAGCATTATTGGCAATTTCCGCAGTTGGCCAAATATTAATGCGGTATCGGCCGACAGTTTAGTGGGGAGTTGATGCCTTTCATATAAAAGCCCGGCAAACTATTTAGTAATTGGATCGCCGTGACTAGGCTGAAATGCTGGCTCTGTCCGTTTCAGCCTTTTCACTTATTTATATAGATAATGTATAAAGTAGGTCACATGCCTTTTAGGTAAAGGGGATAAAGGGGTTACACGTGCTGTTGAGTTAGTCAGTAAAATTAAAAAGTCTCGTAAAATATTTCATAGTTGTTGCTTTACACTTATTTTTAAAAGTGTAACGTGTACTGTGATTATCCCAAGTCACGCTACGATTCTTTACTGTACAAAAATTAATATAAATGACTTCTTCCTTCTGTTAATAATGTCAGTTCATTCGTTCCCTATACATTCCTAAGCTATTTATCATATTCTGATGTAATTTGAACTTTTCTTCGTACGCTAACGGTTCTTAGCCAAATAGACAAGAGTTTGTTGGTACTTCAATATAAGCCTTACTTATTTACTTGATATAAGTACCTTAGTTTTTGGTTGAAGGCTGGTGGTGCAATGACGATGATGCGATGGTCATGGCCTATGGTGACCACTTACCATCAGATAGCCCATTTTATAAGATAAAAATATAAATATAATATAATACGAAGTGTATCTGCAATAAAAATATTACTGCTTAAATTCCTGTTACCATGTTCACAAAACGATTCGTTTTGCTTACAGATTTTGAGACTCGTGACAAATGTCTGTCACCTTCATACGTTCAGTCTAAAAGCTTGTATATCCTATTCCAATCGAAAAAGGCATAGAAAAACCATAAAACCAAACGATAAATTATGGCACATATAAACGAACCTTAGATTTACATGACGTGTGATTTGCTAATAGCTCGGCTGTATTGTGCACTACGAACTGATTTTGATTAATATATTATGTTAATTTATAACAAAACAGTGTTCGCCTAGACTATATATGTACGCCGAGATTTAAAAATTTTTTTTTCGTGATTTCACAGTATCATTATATCATTGATTGTCACCAACCTTTGGAACTAAGATGTTATATCCCTTGTGCCTGTAGATAGCTACACTGGCTCACTCACCATTCAAACTGGAATACAATAATAATCAGAATCGCTGTTTGGCGGCAGAATACCTGATAAGTGGATGTTATAAACACAGGCTTGTACAAAACCTTAACACCAAGTAAAATTATAACAATTTGTTATTTTAGTGAAATAAATACTTATTCCCTTACCAAGAAAGAAGATTTAAGACGTATTTTGAAATTCCATTTTAGAAAAGCATTTTTCAGTTCTGTTTTCGTGAACTTCGGAAGTGCTTTCACGACCGTTCCGTAAGTTCCGTGAGTCTCGGATAATTAATTTAAATTTGGCCGTCTGTCACATTTTACGTTACTTTAGCTGTTTTTCAAAGAAGTAATAAGTGTCCTTATTTGATACTTTTTTTTTTCTTGATTACACGAACGTTCGAGAAGTTGAACAAATGGATAATTGTTACAAGTATCTTTACAAAATTAGTAATTTGAAAAATTACTCGGTTGTTGCGCGTTGTATGATCCTGGCTGAGGAGATACCACCCACTCATCATAATATATACCTCCATATAAATAGTAGATATATAGAGCCGAGACGGCCCAGTGGTTAGAACACGAGCATCTTAACCGATGATTTCGGGTTCAAACTTAGGCAAGCACCACTAAATTTTTATGAGCTTAATTTGTGCTTCTCGTGCTCGGTGAAGGATCGCGAGGAAACCTGCATGTGTCTAATTTCAAGGAAATTCTGCCACATGTGTATTCATATAACCAACCCGCATTGGAGCAGCGTGGTGGAATACTCCATACCTTCTCTTCGAAGGGAGAGGAGGTCTTAGCCCAGCAGTGGGAAATTTACAGGCTGTTAATGTAAAAATGTAATTTAATATATATAGTTATATTTAGTATTATAGTAATCCAGTTTTAAGTTTTATTTTTATTTTTTTAAATTTATTTTTATGTTTAAAGGTCTACAAAACAAAATTACAATCACAAAAATAGACATGATTATATTTTTCATGATGTAGACACGGCATGCGTTTAATATTAAGTACCAATTAGCGTCTAGTCCATGAGAGCAGCAGATACTAAGCATACATTTTTTTAATTTATTTTTGTTTAATTTGATTTATTTAATCTATTGAAATATTTTTTTTAAAATAATTTTTAATGAGGCTATAGAACGGTCGGCAAAAATATCGTAATATATGACGACTAAATGCGACATGTTGTTTTATGAAATCTTCACAGACGCGTCATCCGTATTGCCGAAGATTTTTGAAATGATAACTTCTTATGGGAGGGTAAAGCGCTTTGTTACGTAACGCGTTACGGCGCTAGTCTGTCTCGCTTCCTCGTAGGCATATATCAGCGGTAGGCAGGCTCCTCTTCTCTCACTCTAACCCACAGCGCTAGCCGTATGTCGGACAGTTGAAGCTATCACTTCTGTCGAGCATTCTGAGACGAACACGGTTTTTTTTCGTTTGTTATTTATGCAAGAGCAGAAATTTGTCGTGTTTAGTCCTGAAAAATGTCCGTATTTTAGCGAAAACGACACGGACAGATACTAGTTAAGAGCATCGTAGTTATATTAATATAAAGCCTTTTCAGCATCATCGTAATTGTCGGTCATCTTCGAGTAGGCGTGGCTTATCGGGTAAGGAGACGGTAGCTCAATAAAAAAAAGTACTGTTATGATAATCACTTCACTTTATATTTCACAATAGTTTTTTTTTGAGTTAACACGATATTACTTTTATTATATAATTATAGCTCACTTTGAATCAGAATTTAACGTCCACCGAGCACGTGAATGCGTGCGCACTTTGCGACGAACCAAAACTCACTGCCTCTTTTCACCCGATGGCCGCCCCTCCAGTCCTCGGTGTTCGTTATGTATATTGATGTTTGACAGATCACGTGATAAGAGGCGGATGCGCCGACAAATATTATTTGGTGTATTTACAAACAATAGCGCCGTGTTTTGTTTAGCAACTATGATCGATTTGAATGTGACTCTGATGTGAATTTGGAGTATACCGAAACGTACGTTTGTGAATATTAAATCAATGATTTCACGTACAAAATAAATTACAGATTATGTTATGTATGATATTTCACCTGTTCAGTCTCGTGGGCGTAGATTGAGGTTCTAGATTACAAAGTCAAAGGTTCAAATCCTATAGAGAAATTTTCAAATGCAGCTGGAGTTTGGTAACGTTCCTTGTATACAGCACATAGAGCTCCTGATTTCTTTCCGTTCGTGTTGGTTCGTCGTCATCGGAATATGCGAATTATTCATGTTTTATGTGTGAAACCAATTTGTGCCATAATATTTTTGTAAACATTTGTTATGACTATTTTCGTTTTAAATAATCTAATACTTTTTGGTATAGATCATCTATTTGCGTGCCTTGGGGTAAGACCGGTCATTTGCCGTGACGGCAAACAGCATGACGCCATTACATTACATTAGCAGCCTGTAAATTTCTCACTGTTGGGCTAAAGCCTTCTCTCCCTTTGAGGAGAAGGTTTGGTGCATATTCCACGACGCTACTCCAATGCGGGTTGGTGGAACGTGGAACGTGGACGCCATTAACTAACTTTAAAAAAACAGAAGGAGGTAACGCAACTCGGTTGTATTTTTATATGTTTTATGTTTGTTACCTGTGACGTTCGTCATTTATAAACCGATTTGGAAAAATCTTTATTCGTTTGGGAGAGCTTACTATTCGTTTGGCTTTAGGGAGGCATCCCTAAAGGATAAAATAATAGGCGATGAAATTATTATGGGCTCGAATTTTATTTATTGCTTATATTCCAAGAGTTTTATTTGAAGTCGTTTTTTTAGGGTTACCCAAAGGATAAAAACAGTACCCTATTTCATAGACTTCGCTGTCTGTCTGTCCATCTGTCTGTCACCAGGTTGTATCTCAAGAACCGCGATAGATAGACAGTTGGAATTTTCACAAACTATGTATTTCTGTCGCCGCTAAAGCAACAAATACTAAAAACAAAATAAAATAAATATTTAAGGGCCATACAGAAAACACCATGTTTTGCCTATTTTTGTTCGCTATCAATAAACGTGTGTACCTACTGTTTACCTAGTCAATGGTAAATTCAGAGGCGCACGAAGTCGCGGGCACAGCTTGGGGTAAATATCATAAACAATTATAATTAGTAAGAATTTATATTAAAGATTCTAAATGTATGCGTCATAAAGGGAAACCAGATAAACTGGCGTCGTTAGCGTTACGTAACGAAGCGGTTTACCCTCCCATAAGAAGTTATCACTTCAAAATATCTCAGAACTGATTCTATAAAACAATAGCAAGATATAGCGCGCGGATCTTTGTAGTGAAGAAACAAAAGCGAATACAAATGATTATAACGAATACATATTCCCAATGTTACTAAATTTTTGTCTTTGCTTCATCTTTGCTAACGTCAAAAATACTGTCAATTTAATAAATAATTATTGACGTATTAACAAAAAGAGGCGTTGGGCAGTCTTTTGTTTTATAATCTCTGAACAAAGTATGTTAATGGAAATAGTTTTCAGTAATTCAGTTTCATGAACAGTACCTAAGGCTTAGTGTTCATACGTTTATATGTAAATTTCAACATCATGTCGGCATGTACGGTTTGATTATCAAAATATGTTAATGGTCTACGTGCTGGTTGTTCGTACGACACGCTTAACATTCGCGTAACGAATAAATCAACTTGACCCTACCATTTGTGCGTGTATAAATCACGGTATTGAGTTATTTAAGCGTAGAATAGAATAATTATCTAAAAATGTTTTTTTAATAGACATTGTTTTCGTTTTCGTCTTTTTCCACAATTCGCTCATGAAGGCGCGCCTGTACACATTTAATTATAAACGCGTGAATGACGGTCGTGCTTACAAGACGTCTTAGTGTGCGTGAGACGGCTAAAAGTACTGTCAGCAAAAAAGTTGTTTTATTAAAAATGAATTAATTTAACGTATAGGGGCGCGTCTTCTTGTATAATTATGTTGGTATTTATTCGAAAGCCGTAAAAAAAAAATCCGATATCATTAGTTATTGAAATAAATTAAAAACAAAATCAAAAATATATAGAGGAAAATAAATAAAATTATAGACTTTCCTCAATAAAATAAATATTATCTATATCTTATGATATAATAATATACAGTATATATGCACGCACGAGGCTTGAGGGGGTAGAGAGCGATGATTTGCCATCAAGGCCGAATCAGACTTACCCCCAATGCGCGCCAATCAAAATCAAAATATTCTTTATTCAAGCACCATCGAAACGTGGCGAAAAATAAAATCGCTCAGCAATTATTAGATGTAATTCACTCCACTAGGCACCAAACCAATTAACGTCGTATTTATATAATATTAACGTATGTTTTCGTGTACGTTAATTAATTTCAATTATCATATGATCTAATTAACTACATAATGACCCTGTGACGTCACACTGTCGGACAATTTGATTGATATTTGATATAATGGTACAACGTCTGAGCGAATTGAATACGTTACTAATTTGCTGACAACAGTCTAGATATGATAGTATTTATATCATCAGTTTAGTGAGTAGCTTATGTAAGCCTATAAATTATTTTATATAAAATATTTATAAATAATCATTTAAGGTTGTATAGCTTTTAGCTATTGAGTTATATTCAATCACATAATTATATAAATGTTATGAATACTTTTTGGTTCGACATTTTTATAATAAAAGTAGAGGAAGAATATTTTTGAATATGACATGGGAATTGTTAATCTGGGTTGAAGAGCGGAAGATAATGGATGATTGTAATAAAAACTGGAAAAATAAATATTGTAAACTATATTAAATATTGTTAATTATTTGACGTTCCTATTTACTTGAAGCTGGGTCTTCACTTATTAGGCTGCGAGTCTTGAAGTTCTTGGTTTAAATACCAGCTGTGTTGAAAATAATTTCGCTTTTTAATTTCCCGTGCCTTGGAATCGTGAATGTCTGAACTCCCTCCGAATATAATACGAATCACGAACGGGTGGATTCGTGTGGGATGCGAGCAACAGTTCCTTGTTGAATTGCAATTTCAATTGTCAAATGGAAACTATACAGTAGACCGCACTCAGACTATTTCACTCTTGAGAATTGACGTCTTGGTTGACATCGGTGGGTGGGGTTGACGCGTTACATTGTCCTCATTAGTATAGTGACTGGCTTGTACTGCTTTGGAGCATGAGTGTCTAAGTTCAAATCCTGGATATTTAAATGATGATTTCTCAGTTTAGTGTTTTAAAAAAAAACATGGATCATTGTATTTTTAACGTCGAATTAAAGTGTGAATAAGTTGCAACGGTAACGTGGGTTCCGTATATATATAAAATGTCCTAACTAATTGACTCAGCTATCAAATAACAGATTTATACGTAGTACACATAGATATGACATTCTGATAATTTATATACGTATAATAATAATGTATACACACCTTAAAAATTATTTGGGATTTTTTTACTTTATATGTACCCCCTTAAACTTAGAACTTTATTCAATTACCACTATGATAATTATAATTTATTATTTCAGAATAATTAATCATGAAATGACAGAGAGATATGTGACATTTTCTGGTTCATTGGGCGGTGGTGACCACTTACCACCAGGAGATTTAATTGCTCGTCCACCAATACCATAAAAAAAATACGTGGCAGATTGTTTTGCGCTCAACTTATTTAGAGACACGCTAAAAAAAATTGTATTAGTACGAAATTTATCTTACTAAAACTGCAATATTTTATGACACGTCCATTGCTTTCTTTGTTCTTTGAAATGGTTTATTATCAGCGTAGCTGTAATAAGACGAAGATATATCTCATTTGGTGAATCCTGTATGTTGCGAGTACGTCTGTGAATTAATATGACTCTTGATACGTAGATGGTGACATATATATTTTAGGATACAATAACGGAAATGGTAAATTTGATAGATTGTTTTCTTTGTCGTGTCCGCTAGAGGCTAGATTATTTATTTATTTATTCATTAGCTACATGCTAATTAAACTATTAACTACTATTGCTTGAAACAACAACAAAAGTGGAAAAAAACGAAGCGAAACGAAAGAGAAAAATAAAATTTAAAAAAAGTTTGTTATGTGTACAATTTCGGCTTAAATATTACTCTGATATATAAACATTTGTTTAGACTGATAAAATTTAATCGAATTTAATAATATAAAGATTACTTATTATAGTGGAATTACCTCCAAAGCTTTTATTCAAAGAAAGGAGGCCTTAGCAGTGGAACATACACTGTTACTTTACCTTACTATGTCCGCTAAGGTAAGAAAAGTAATCAGTTTTCTAGCAATCCAACATGTGTTTTAGCCAAATTTAATTTTAATTTAAAAAAAAAACATCCACATTGGTTGAATAAGGGTAGACAATCCGGCGATTATGAACCAATCATAGTAATTCTTTATTTAAATTTATTTTATTCATTATATACATTATAATAAATATTAAAAAAATTAAAAGTCATGTCAACAAACATTTGTAAATAAGGCGTATTACTCAATACATAATAATATTAAAGATAAAAAAGTGTTAACTTAGTATTTATTGACTTCTAGGCAGTATATATAAATTATACTTGACTGACATACTCTGTTATTAAAATGGCGGAAAGATTAACTACTGAGTTTCTCGACGGTTCTTCTGACATGTGACTGTGTTCTTCGACACTGTAATATGAGGATTCAATGTGCTTTTATGAACTGACTTGAATAAAGAATATTTTGATTTTGATTAGTTTTAAAACGTGGACGAATATTTGGCTGTTACATGCTATAAGGGTAAATTAACACGTTAAACTTACAGATAAAATGCGCATGGCAACTTTAAGCTAAGCCATTCCCTCCCACCAATCCACCTGGTGGATTTGTAAGCCTACCTTCCCATTCATATTTAACTATGGCATATTATTTCCCATAAGATTATGTAGTTGATTAGAGAGCTTGGTGTTATTCGTTGATTTTCACATTAAATTGTTTTAGTTTATTTCATGTGATGAGGACCGTGTTGTGAGAATGGTCTTGAGCGTGGATGTCGATTGATATAGAGGTAGGGAACGACCTAATAAACGATGGATGGATTGTGTGAAAGACGATATGGTTAGAAAGAATTTTACTTGTGAGATGACGTCCGAGTGAGAAGTATGGTAGAAGACGTGCTGCTCCGACCCCAAGTAAAAATTGATATAAGGGCAGGAGGATGATGTGTTTATTACATGATTGATGAATTGAAGAGTAACTACAGTTTCTTAGCGATTTTTCTCAGTAGAAACTACATTCTGAATCTGTAACCGATTGTATTTCATTTTAACTGATTTTGATTTTTCACTTTATAAGAATATGCTTATGTTATTTAGAAAATATACAGGATGAAAATTTTAGATGCCACTTGTTGTGGCTACGAGTAATGGTTACAGTAACGGTTCAAATTACAGGAAACTCTGACTTTATAGGTCATTACGATTAATTTGGAGAGTAAAGTTCATTTCCGGCAAAATTTTAATTTTATTTGATTGGTATTTAATCGTGTTTCCTATAGAGATCATATCTTAGGATGTATTGCGGTCCAGGATCAAAAATATCACCAGAAATGGAGTCGAATCAAAACTTGATTAAAAATGATATAACCTGTCTAAAAATGATCCAATTAAACAATTGCTAAGTTACAAAATAAAATGACATAAATCACAGTACACTGAAACTGGTATACTAACATTCTGTCCTGTGTCCGCGTAGTTGAGTTACGTTATTTCTCCGTTCATCAGAAATGTGGTTCGTAGCCCTAAAAGATATATTCTAGTAAACAATTTACTACCTTATTTCTAATTACAATAAGGCACATAATTCTGTTTTCGCACATCATTAGTATTTGTTAGGGCTTTGTTTGATACATAATTGCTTTTTATAGCGTGAAAATGTCTGGTCTCGTGTGAAATGGGGACGATGTATGAACACGTTCGACGGTAAAGTTACTGTTAACTGTACGCTTTGAGCGTGAATATATTTACGACTCTACTGTTATTAATAAACTTTATATTGTATTAAAAATAAATAACAATGGTGTCATATTTAAATTGCATGAAAAACACTTCTAATTATAGGATATTACGACTTTACAAATATAGTTATAATGAGTACAGAGATTTTCAAAATAAACCGTATCCCTTCGTTTCAAGAAGTCCAATTGCATACCTACAACTTTATTCTGTAACTAGTTGTCGCCTGCGGCTTTGCTCGAGTTTTGTGCTCGTCATGTTATGGCTTAAACTAGCCTATGTCCTTTCTTGGAGTTCAAACCTGCTTCGTACCAAATTTCAGATGGCCGCGTAGCTATAGATAGACAGATAGATAGAGCTACTTTCCCATTTATAGTATTAAATATATTAAATATTGGACAACATCACATACATTACTCTGATCCCAATGTAAGTAGCTAAAGCACTTGTTTTATGGAAAATCAGAAGTAACGACGGTACCACAAACACCCAGACCCAAGACAACATAGAAAATGAATGAACTTTTTCTACATCGACTCGATCGGGAATCGAACACGGGATCTCGGAGCGGCGTACCCATGAAAACCGGTGTATACACTACTCGACCACAGAGGTCGTCAAAGTATTAGCACGTCCTTGCCTTTGTTATGTATTTTCTTAAAAAATATAGTTACTTTAATTTCACATGCACGTATACTTTTATCTTCATTATAATAATTGTTTTTTTTTTGTTATTATTTGCTCTCTTTCTTTCATATCAAAACCATCAAATCCATTGTAACCTATTCCAAGATAAATTGCTTGTAATAAACCCATTATAAAAAATAACTCGAGCGTAATAAAACGGTTTTCATGGGATCAGAAAATTACGCGAGAAAATTCGTTAAATTAAATTTGTATCTATCATAAATTATTAAAAGGAAACATCTTAACCCTTCCCGGATATAATTACTCAAAACAAAATTGCGTCGTGAACGTCGTTAAGGGGTTAAGAATCCGAAATGGCTGGTAAATCAAAAATTTAGTTGGAATTAAAGATTATTTAGCGTGAATTTAAACTGTTGTTTTGTTACGTGCGATATAACTATAATGTAATGTACTAGAAGTTTTTTTTTAATTCATTGGCTATAAAATTGTAAGAAAATTAATCAATTTAAAACCCTAAATATTAATTAAATTAATGTACTAAGTTTAATTTTTGTAAAAATCAAATCTTTCGTCCGCAGCTTTGCCTTCGTGTTAGAGGGGTCGGTCATAGGTTTAAGTATAATAAAAGTAGCCTCTGTCCTTCAACCTGTGTGTCCTGAACCCTTAGCTCAAAATAGCTTCATACCAAATTTCAATGACAGACTGACAGACAGATATTTTCACATTTAGAATATTAATATAGATAGAAAGAAGCATTACACTTACTGATTGACATATTTTATTGATTGACATATTAAAAACAACTACCACTTCGGAAAATAAATACCCTGACTTGAGAAGAACCGAAGAAAGAAACTCAGCGGTCTTTTTTTTTTACAGTATTACCTTTGGTAATTATATAATATTATAAAGAAGTAAAATTTGTTTGTTTGTACATACGAAACAAATGATGCATTTTTTTTTCTGGTAGAAATCTACATTATTCCTAAGTGTTATATGGTATAAATTATATTTAAAAATCATTCGCACACATACGAATACCCTGGTGTTAGTAATATGTACAATACTTATGTGCAATAGTAGTTTTTTGCAAAAAGTGCGTGATGCACAGACGACCTTTGATGTAACAAGTTTGGTAAGAAATTTTAAAAAATGTAGAAATTACTTGTCCAATATAATAATGTATAGAAAATTGAAAGGTCGTGTTGCGTGTACGTGTTGTAAATTAAAATTTAAAACCTATTAACGTACGATTTTTAATCTGTGCCGAAAATTAATTTTCACGGAAATTGGATTGGGTGCTATTGGGTCACAATATCGAATTACATTTTTTATATTTTCAAAGCTCTATATTAGCAATACTCGAGAAAAATAAGTCAATTTTTTTTTTTGGATTGTAACTGTCAGTCTTTTGTCCACGCGCCATTTTGTTTCGCTTCGTTTGTTGTGAATCGGAATGCGTAATTCATTATATATATGTACAGTCCTATAATAGGTAGGAGGATGTTGGTAGGCCAATAGGCCTGATGGTTATTGGTAATTGGTCACCAATAGACATTGACAGTGCCAATAGACAATGGTGCTGTGAGAAATTGTAATCATTTCTTAAATCGCCAATACGCCACCAACCTTGGGAACTGAGATGTTATGACCCTTGAGTCTGAAGTTAGACTGGCTAATTAATTCTTCAAATTACGGAACACAACAGTAATAAGTATTGCTGTTTGACAGTAGATGTGATGAGTGGGTGGTACCTCCCCAAGCTTGCACAAAGCCCTACCACCAAGTATATCTAATATTATTCTTAAATACTATTTTAAATCTTTACTAATTATTTTGTCTTGACAGCCAGCGAATTAACACAAATTTTAGTTTCAGTCAGCTTCTCTATGTTGGTATGTTATATCCCTTGTGCCTACAGTTACACTGGCTCACTCAAACCGGAACACAACAATACTAAGAATGACTGTTTGGCGTTAGAATACCTGCACAAAGTCCTACCACCAACTCTTTTGCAAATCTTAAAAAAGAGTCCCTTAAAAACTTGAACTAACTTACTATATTATATTTACTTGGAATTGTATTTTCACGTTATATCCACCCTAAAGAAAGAAATCACCTGGATTCAAATTATTAAGCAAATGCATGAAAAAAAAGCAGTTGAAACCGGTAGATGTATTGTGTAGACATTTTCCCGCCAGACGCTTCGCAAGAGAATGTATTAGATGTTGGATGTTGTTTGTTGTATAAAAAGAGATATAAAACATTAGAAATGACATAAGACATTGAATCACCACTGAATTTACATGTGCTTAATTTGTTTATAATTCATCTCGTGCTTGGCGGTGAAGGAAAACATCGTGAGGAAACCTGCATGTGTCTAATTTTAACGAAATTCTGCCACCAACCCGCATTGGAGCAGCGTGGTGGAATATGCTCCATACCTTCTCCTCAACGGGAGAGGAGGCCTTAGCCCAGCTGTGGGAAATTTACAGGCTGATTATGTATATGTTATATGTACTATTAAACAAGCATGCTTGTTAAAAGAGTAGTAAGTAACCGGTTCAATCCAGTTAAAATTGGTTCTTGCTTTTTCTTGATAGAATTGAAATTCGAAACTTTTTGTAGTTTTTTTCCTAGTTGACTTCGATTCTTGTTGATTGATTCTTCTTAAAGTGTTTCTGTTCGAAACGGTGATAGATTTTATACTTTCAATAAACAAGTACCATGATTATATATTGAACGAAGATTTGTACGTTGATTTTGAATGACGTATTTTAGCAAATTAAAAGTCAAATTCAAGATGTTCGACATGATAATAAATGGGTCGGAGTTTTATGACTCATTAAATATTGTTAAGGCTATTAATAGAGGGGCAAAGAATCTTAATTTAAACAAAATTAATATGGTAATTTCTTTTATTTTTGTAATTTAATTAAATAATGAAATATTTTTATATATTCAATTATGTTTTGCATAAACGGTCGTATCATTATGGACCTTTCGGTTACTGGGTATACAAAATAATTTCACACGATGTTTATTTATTCAGCAATTTTGAATGCTAGATTTACATTTTTTCCTTATTATTATTTTTTAAAAATATGATTCGGTGAATGATTTACTAAAGATACTAACTGTATTAGCGGCTTGTTAATTTCCGACATATAGAATGAAGTTAATGAATGCTTGGAGAACACGTGGTCGATTCTTCCTATACAGGCAAGTCTCTCGCGGTGTTTTCCTTAATCAACGTGGTGGGCTTTGTGCAAGCCTCCCTGGGTACCACCCACTCATTAGATATTGTACCGCTAAACAGTGGTTATCAGAACTTAACATCTTAGTTCTCAAGGTTTGTGACGCCTTGACGACGTAAGGAGTGGTTAATATTACTTACAGTGCCATTGTTTATGGGTGGTGGTGACCACTTACCATCAGGTAGCCCGACGAGCCAATGCTCAAAAAAAAAACACGAGATCAACAATCACTTCGAGCAGCTTATATTAAAATTAAATTCAAATTGTGATTACCAGCAAGAAGCAATTCTTACAGCATGTATAAATGTTGAAAACGTATTGTAATCGTAGATATTTTCAAGCCTGCATTTAAATACGAAGGGTTAAAATTCGCCAACGGTTTAAAGACTCGGTTTCGAAGTTTTAATGCGAAATTAAAATTTTACGCGATTGCTCCTACAGCGCTTGGACTATATTACTATTTCGAAGGAAATATCCGAAAATTTGAATATTATAATCAAATATTACTTTTTATTAATTGATACTATGATAACAATATTGAATATGGCTTAAATATATTTATTGACTTATCATATTCAATTATAAACAAGGAATGAACTATGATTGAATGGTGTGAACATAACAGTTAGTTGAATGTCATTGAATGAAAGGAATGAATGGGAGTATCCTTACTTCTTTCGTTACTTGATTTCTGGAGATCGTGAGCCTGGTGGTACAGGCTGTTATGGACAAATTGATTCCATCGGTTTCAGTCGTGAGATGAGTGTAGGAATTCTTCGAGATATAGTTCCTCAAATAGTCTGATCATCTTTTGGAGTACGGCCTCTGGTTTATTTGCTTCGGTCTTGCTCTCATCCTCTAGTTGTAATTATGTTCGATTACTAATTAACAGAACCATATTTTTATTAATATTGTATATATTGATGTTTGATATGATGTAATTGATGTTTGTTACTCAATTACGCTAGAACGGCTTTTTAAATGAAATTTGCCAGAGAGATTGATTATAGTCTACTTCACCCAGATAACTTTTTATCTCGGAAAAAATTACCTAACACCTGCAGTTCCAGACGGAAACTACTAACATACAAATTCTTGTCTAATCGTATATGAAGCTATAAAATATTTATATCGTAGTAGTAATATCCCCACATAATATACATTTTAGTATAAATTAGCTTAAGGCTAAGTTAATTTTATAAATAAGTTAAACTTATGCTAAGCTCATCAAATAGAGTCAATATATTTAAACGAAGCTTTCTAACAAAAAAAATCCGTCGTAATATTAACTATTATATTCGTAAGCAAATTTTTATGCCTAGTTTTAATAATATTCAAGAAAAACCGGACCAAACCGGATACTACTACTAATATCATTGGTTGACAAAATTTTTAATTAATTCAATTATTTTAGCCCGATATTATTACTATGATCAAAATGAAGGCTTAATAAATTGTTATAGATTTCCATTGAAACTTCCAACGAAAACAAATGAAATTTAATTAAATTTTCCAGATTTTAATGAGGCTCTCTACGTCTTGGATTTATTTCATACCATTCCAATACGATTAAATTTCGAATGTTCCAAATAATGTTCTTTAATTATAAAGAATGAATTTTCGTATAACAAAATGTTATTCATTTAAAAAACGTAACAAGTGCTCACTGCTATCATTGCTGATGAAGATTTTTAAGGATGGTTTTAAGATTTTTTGGCAAGTACCTAATTCTTAATAGCATCCTGGTATTTTAAAGGGTTTTTTTTAATTTAAAGGGACTTGAGAAACATTTGGTGGTAGGGCTTTATGCAAGTCCGTTTTAGTGGGTACTACCTACTCTTTTTTTTAAATTTAATTTACAACATCCACGGGCTCACAGTTGCCCGTGCATTTTTACATTTTATTTTTATAAATTTTGGCGTTATTATATATTTTTACTGGACATCAGCAGATCTTCGCTGGACTTCGATATTGTCGGCTTCTTGGAAGACGTGGCCCACACTGACAATAATACTAATATTAACACAGTGTCTCAACCTATCAAGTTGAGTCAATGTTCACCAGGGTTCCACAACCACAATAAACTGGGGTTCGAAATAAATATAAATAAAAATGTTATAGTAGTATCTGACAAGTTAGGTCAGGGCTTTGGCTCAATACTAAAAAGTGAGATAAAAAATGTATTCAACACATGCTCACCCGGGGCAACCTATCAATACCAAATATATAAGATAAGTTCTATGCATCTGGATTCCAATAATATACTCGTAGTTGTATTGATGCATGGAGACAGTTTGTCTCTGAACAAAAATAATCTAATTAAGGATATAAAATTATTATGTGAAATTCAAAATCAAAAGAAATGCAAATTTATAATTAGTACATTTCCCATACCTTGACAGATGCATAAAATTTACATATTTATGACTTAAATGTTTGTTTATACGATTTGACCCGACATTGTAGCAACGATTTTATGTTATTTGACATTAATAAATTCATATATAAATTTAAGCTGACAGAGGGTACTATTTACCTACCAATTAAATCCAGAAGACAAATTGGTAACCTAATTGCTTACAATATTAATAATTATTTTATGTCTAATGTTACCAAGGATCATATGTATAATAAAAATAATAATTTAATTTATATTAACACTGATAAAAGTAATTTAAATTGAATTCTAAGACAATAGAGGTAGACTCTGGCTCAAGTATTATTAATACTAATATTAATTTACCTAATAGTAATTTATTCTTGGATAAATTACTAAATTTTAAAATTAGAAATAAACAAAATAATAATAACAGTAAACTTGTAAACCTGGTGCACCAAAACATTCAAGGAATGACAGGAAAAGATTTAGAAATTGAGTTATTCATAAACAGTGATGCCATCGATATTTTATGTATAACAGAACATTGGCTTGTAAATTATCAGTTTATGTTTAACTTCAGTGGTCACCAGATGGCTAGTATGTTCAGTAGAAAAAAAGCTATACGTGGTGGCTCATTAATACTTATTAACAAAAATCTAAAATTTAAAGAACGTAATGATGTTGTTAGCCTTTCTATTGAACAGACTATTGAAATAGCCTGTGCAGAGCTTGAGCAAGTCATCGTTGTATGCGTATACAGACCTCCTAGCGGGTTATATGAAGCATTTGAGAAAATATTGGAAAGTGCTTTATTGAAATTATCTGGATCAAGTAAATATATTTTTATTTGTGGTGACTTCAACATAAATTTATTAGAAAACTATAGCACAAGTATTAGATTCAGATCATTATTATATTCATATAACCTCATTAACTTATTCTTAGAGCCAACTAGAATCACTGAATCCACTGCAACATGTATTGACAACATATTTACCAACTGTGTACCTAATCATAAATGTATTATAAATATGTTAAGTTCTGATCATTGTGGACAGTTGGCTTCATTTAATTTGCAAATAAAAAATAATGCTAAGGATTTAAAACAGACATTTGTTCCAATCAATTTGTATCGAATTGAGAAGTTCAGAAGTAATATAATGGCAAAGCTCTCATATTTACAATGAAATGATAATTCTAATGAGCTTTATAACATTTTTTTTTAATTAATTAAAACAGAATTTAATGCCATATTTACTTCCAAGACAGTCAATTCTAGGAATTTTCTTAAATTTAATGATTGGGCGACTGTCGGAATTCACAAGAGTAGAGTTGTATGAACTTTATAGTGAAAGATCATACAACCGGTCTTTTTCATTTATCAGTTATGTTAGTGCCTACTCTAATCTATTCAAACGTGTATGTCATACAGCTAAATCATTGCATATAAAAAAAATATATTGACTCACCTGATAAAATTAAAATGACATGGAAAATTATTAATTGCGAAACTGGAAGAGTCAAAAATAACATCTCCAACTTTAGCTTATCTATTGATAACAATTTATAACAATTCAGATCACTAGATATTAAGAAAACGGCCGATCTGTGTGGGATCTCTGTTAAGGTAGTCAATTCAATAATTGATGTAAACGCACCCTACCTTGTCACTATATTTAGTAATTGTGTCCTTAGTGGCGTGTTTCCTGACCTCATGAAACACAGTAGAGTATTACCAATATTTAAGTCAGGTAGTACATCAGACCCCAACAACTATAGGCCCATCTCTGTACTACCAACTCTTAGCAAGATCTTTGAAAAGTTATTACTAAATCAAATGCTAGTACATTTTAACAATAACAAGTTGCTACACAAGAAACAATTTGGATTTACAAGGGGTCGCTCGACAACTGACGCTGGTGTTGAGCTCGTTAAAAATATTTATAAGGCCTGGGAGGAGTCACAGGATGCCTTAGGGATATTTTGTGATTTATCTTAGGCCTTTGATTGTGTTAGTGTGTGTGAGGAAGCTACGTCATTATGGAATTAGGGATACTGCACTCAGTCTTCTGATTTCGTATCTGAGCAATCGGATTCAGAGGGTTGATGTAAATGGAAAGAGATCTCCCGGGTCTCTAGTTACTGTGGGGGTCCCGCAATGATCAATTCTTGGACCATTTCTCTTCCTTGTTTATATAAATGACCTGCCACATCTCCTAGGTGGTAAACGCGAGATAGTATAGTTTGCTGATGATACTTTTTTAATTTTTAAAATAAAAAGACTTCTTTCAATATATGACGATGTGAACAATGCTCTCTCTGAAATAGTACATTGGTTTAGTGTTCATAATTTAATGTTAAATAGTAAAAAGACAAAATGTATTAAATTCACTACTCCCAATGTAAGATGTGTCAAAACGAGTGTACTTTTAAACGGGGAAGCATTAGATGTTTTAGAATCAACAGAGTTCCTTGGTATGACAATAGACTCTAAGCTCCAATGGGGCCCCTATATAAATAAATTGACGAATAGACTCAGCTCTGCAGCCTATGCGGTAAAAAAAATTAGACTTTTGACTGATGTGGATACGGCTCGTACTTCAGTTATTTCCACAGTATAATGTCGTATGGCATCCTACTCTGGGGTAATGCAGCTGATATTAATACCATTTTTGTACTGCAGAAGAGGGCTATTCGTGCAATTTATAACCTGGGCCCAAAAGATTCGTTAAGAGATAAATTTAAAGAAATTAAAATAATGACTGTCGCTTCTCAATTTGTTTTTGATAATGTTATGTATGTACGCAAAAACATAAATGATTTTCCCAGAAATTGTGACGTACATTCTATTAACACTAGGAACAAGAATAAACTTGTTACTCCAAGTAACCGATTATACAGGGTTAGTAACTCTTTTTTGGGGCAATGTATACGTTTTTACAACAGGATCCCAGAAAATGTTCAAAATTATTAAATTATAAAATTCAAAAGATCGTTAAAGAGCGTTTGTGTGCTAAAGGATATTACAACACTAATGACTTTTTAGTTGACTGCACACCTTGGGAATGAAATGATTGCCTCCAGGCTGTTTCAAATAGCTAAAATATAATTATTATTGTACATGCAAAATGGAAAAAAAATATATATATATCCCGCTGAGTTCCTTTCGCCGGTTCTTCTCACGTCCGAGGTGCTAAATTCCGAACCGGTGGTTGATTTTTGACTATCAATAAGCAAGTGTAAACACTTCTATATTGAATAAAGATTTTTGACTTTGACTTTTTTTTTCAATTTAAAATAATATATAAATAATCCATAATAAATAATATATGATAATATATAAAAATAGTGTATATAGTAGTTTTTTTTTTTTTATCCTAATTACTGCAATCCAGCGGGCCCTGCTCCGTGCTCGATCAGAGAGAGTACAGCCTCGGCGACTCTGATGTCGCGTTTATGTATAGACGTCTTGAGGCTGTGCTCTAGAATGATCTTTTCTGAAACACCCGCCGCTCGGCCGATGAATCTACCATCGTCCGTGTAATGGTACTACCAACTTCTCATTACATATCTACCACCAAACAGTAATATTTAATATTGTTATGTTCTGGTTTTAAGGGTGTGTAAGCCAGTGCAATTACAGGCAGAACGGATATAACAACTTAGTTCCCAAGGTTATCACAGGTGATGGTGACCATTTACAGTCGGGTATCCTATTTGGCCATCCTTACTTATTACTTGAGCCGTGATAGCCCAGTTGTTAGGACACCACTATCCCAGACCGGGTTTGAAGATTCACGTAGTATATCCTCCGGTATATTGGCTAGCTTATAAGGCCATAGATTAGTTTGTTAGTGAGTTTAAATATAGTAAAAAATAGTAAGATAATATTTGAACATAGAAAAGAACTAATTTCAGAATCTATCAAGCCGATTTGAAACCTTTCCGCATCAAAAGCCCATTTATCGAGCTAGTTTAAATACCTCATAACATGACGCCAGGATTAACGAGAGAACAAGTAATTAATATTCTACTAATGGACAAATACAAATAAATGTATTGTGTTATTTATAGTTCGTTTCATAATTAAATGTAATTATACAAAATAATACATTCATAATGTTAAGCTAGTCGTGTCGAACACGTTCGGTTCCGTATAATAATATTAGCCTTTTATTCAGATATTTAATAGGTTACAATAATTAAACTTAAACAGACGAATGTTGGACCCTAATCAATAAACTGTTTAAACTAATATTTGGTCCTTGGTTACCATCTCTAAATCTGTTTGCCAGTCGTCAAAAGCCCCCTCCAAACTTTTCTATTCATCCCTTTCTTGAGCCACTTTGTTCCACGTGACTCCTGCCATTTGTCTGATGTCGTCGTCCCATCTTTTCTGGTCTTCGGTATACCTCTCTTCCATTTGCCTCTATTCCGCATAATATTGGTGATGTCTTTTTTATTTTTAATATGAAAATTAGGATTTATTGCAATTTACTCTTTAAGATACAGGGTAATGTTTGCACAGACACTTAAAATGTAAAATGATTTTTTTACTCAAAGAAAACACAGTGCTATATGGTTTAGTGATATGTAGATCTATTCACTCATGAAGGCTCGCTCCTGCACGTTTAATTATTATCGAGGTGCGTTAGTATGAGTGAGTGTCTTGTGCTTACATTATGTCTTAGTGTGCGTGAGACAATTAAAAGTACAGACAGCAAAAAAATACAAATTTATTGAATAGTTTATTTTATTAAAAATTAATTAATTTAACAGGTAGGGCCGACTTTATGACTGAATATAACTGAGACTGAAAAGCATAAAATGCATGTCAAAATCTTAATTGATTATAAAAGCTTAACACTAGCTAAAAATACATGGAACGAATGATGAAGCAATAAAACATAAATACAGCAAAATTATAATATTTTCAATTTATGTAGTACTACAAAAATCTGTCTGTGTGCATATATGTATCATGGCGATCGGTCGAATAGTGTAGATGTACTAAAACGCCATCTATTTGCGAATTGCAGAAAAGTAAATCGCATAAAACCCATTAAAATGCATTTTAATGTATCAACTTTCACGATCATCGGTCGAAGTTTATAACAAATAGGTAGATATATATCATTTACTCCTCAAAATAGTACCATTTCTAATTACCAATTATAAATGATACGCCTCTTAAAGAGAATATGCAGCTTGCTGCTATCGAAGTGGTTAGAGGCGAGCCTCAGCTTCGTCGTACAATTCAAAAACATGAATTCATTATTCTGCCTCGTCATCCAGTCGAACTCATGAGCATTTTCCACTCAACATCATTGTCGTGTAAGAGGTTGAATCATAATCAAACTCCTCAAAACAACAAAACCGGAAGCCATAGGTAATTTAAAAGTAGAGGAAAATATTGCTGATTTTTTTCGAGATGGCCCTAGACTAGAGGACGTAATTCTCAATCGAAGGTTGCGGGTTTTCGCCATGTGCTTAATTTGTGTCTATCTATTCATCGTGATCAGTATTAAAGGAAAATATTCAGAGGAAACCTGCTTGACTCGTATGAATATCGGTCACACGTGTATCCATTAGCTCGCACTGGAAAAGCTTAGTGTCTTGAGCAGCTCCTCCTTAAGTGGAAACGTGACCTTTAACCTGTTCGATAAAATAAAATTTGAGTTGAAAAGGATCCCATAAACTATAAGAATTGCATAAACGATATCACTTAAGTGAATTCAATAACATTATGTAAAAACAGTAGAAAATTGCTGGTAGGAAATTATAGGGTACCCTAAATATTGATAAAAATTTGTACAACTCTGACCAAATTATATGTTAATTATGTTTTGTGGTCTAATTTACATTCATTTCAATATTTCCACATAATATTAATCGTTCTGTACATATAATTGTGCTATGAATTAATTGTATATCATAAATATTTTGCCTTTGACTTGCCATTATGTAGATATTTATGAGGCATACAATTGATTTACAAAGGGATATTGTAGCCTGAGATCAATGGGCAAGATACATTTTGCGAGGCCCTCTTCGAGACCACAAATTATCGGTCGATCAGGTTTTATAAATAATTTAATATATATAAAGAGGCGAATATTTTACTATAGTAGGACAGAAGCATCGGTTTTGGACAACATTAAACACATTAGTTTCAAAAACGATACAAACATCTGCGATATTTTTGTCATAACTGAGGTTAAGTCTTAAGCCAGTAGTTTTACCCAAAACTTTGGAGACGCGACGATCCTTTACCCATGTCGCTGTATGAGGAACTAATGCAGCAATTCCCTCTATATATCTTAGGTTTATTATATACTAGGTATAGTGTCACACTACAAGAGAAGTAAAACGAACAAGCCGACTTTATTACCTTGATGTGCGTGACAAATACGCTTGACAGTCGCCAAACGTCATATTGGCTTTACTAGTGTGCGTTTCTTCGTGTTCTTAGCTTTGACACTCTATCTAGATATAGATAATCAAAATATATATCTAATTCTATTCAACATTTATTTCAGATTATTTAGTGGATATCTCATATAATTCAACTACCACAACTTACCTTCAATTAACTTATTAGCATTTCTAAATAAATGATAACAAACGGTACTAGGTTTGTGTTTATTACTTTTTTATAAAGTTTCCATGTTAACATTTCACCGAAATTGATGAGAATATTGTTTTCGAAATATCGCAGTTTAAATTAAATTGAAAGCGGCTTTAGAGCGTGAATTTAAAAAAATATATCGGAAGAATATTTTCGGTTAGTTTTGTCTTTGTTTTTATTTTTTAGTGACATTCTCGTCGGTTTACGTATGGAAACGGAGTACACGCTTTACGAGGCACGGGAGTGTATACACACTTAACGTCTAAGCTCCTGGTTATTGCTGAGAATTTATCGACAAAAATCCCAAAAACTTTATATTGACCGAATTGGAGTTTCATCCAGGATCTCGGGATCTGCTTATATAGCAACCAGCAGCAATCTACTATCTCTCACAGTACCCCACTACCTGCTGAGTATCATAAATATCTAATGAACAAAGAATTAATATACATTTTTACAATGTAATATATACTAATTGTATGAATAAGGATAAGGTTATAACACCAAATTTCCGACTTCACAAAGTCAATAAATCCTTCTTGGGACAAGGTCTTTGATTCTATAATAAAATTCCGTAGATATACTGTGCCTATTCAAAAATTCAAAGCGTTTGGTAAATAAACTTTAATAAATAAGGCATATCGTTCAACACAAGATTATAATAGAGGATTAAAAAGCGTGGAGATAATACTTGTTAATTGTATTTAACTAACACGTTGGTCACACGAGTAACTACTGAGTTTTTTTGCCGTAACTTCTCGGTAGAATCTACATTCCGAATCGATGGTAGCTTTACTTTAATATAGTCATGTAAAATCACGAATAGGGGTTGTATATACTAGAATAAATTATATTTTGAATTTGATTGTGATGTTATATTTCACTGTGACCTTGAAGTTTTGTTTTATTACTTGGTGGAAGAGCTTCGTGGAAGCCCTGATTATATTTCTTGGTTATCAATTCTAACGCAAATTAGAATTTCTTTGTGTTGTTGTGTTTCGGTTTGAGAAGCGAGTTGATTAGTAGTAATTTCAGGCACAAGGTTACTTAACTCCCATGGTTGGTGGCAAAGTAGCGAGTAGTAAATACAAAGCCCTTACATTTGATTGCATTTACTGGTCCATTTACCTTTTTTTTTAATCTCGCTGGAAAAAGTCATTACGCGTTTCCCCCAGTAAAGTGTGAGGGTATGTGGGACTCACCGGTGCCCAGGGACAAGTCCACTTACCTGAATGATACAAAAATGGAGTGTGATCGTTTCTGCTCTTTTTTACAATTTGTTAGTGTATCAGAATCATTATGCCACGTATTCATTGTCAATCATCAACAAAAATAAAATTGGTGTTGTAGGACATACATAACATTACATTACATTAACAGCCTGTAATTTCACATTGCTGGGCCAGAGCCTCCTCTCCCTTTGAGGAGAAGGTTTGGAGTATATTCCACCACGCTGCTCCAATGCGGGTTGGTGGAATACACATGTGGCAGAATTTCGTTGAAATTAGATAAGTACAGGTTTCCTCACCGCCGAGCACGAGATGAATTATAACCAATTGAACCCGAAATCATCGGTTAAGATGCATGCGTTCTAACCGCTGGGCCATCTCGGCTCATCTCTCGGTTGTGGGACACCCAGATGTAATGAAGTTGCTCTCGCTATATACTGTGTATTAAATAACAGACAATAAAATAAATCAACAAGGTTTTTATTTTATTAAATAATATTTTATTAAATAATAAGAAATAAAATTGTTATTAAAAATACTGTGTGAATTAAAACAATGACGGAAAATAAGTTTGAATACTATATAATATAAAACCGTATATAACAGAAAGAGACAGAGAGAATTGAATGAGAGGGAAAGGTCACCCAGAGGGGGTATAACGCTTTTGCTTTACGATTTCTACTGTAAATTGTTATTAATTATTTTTTATTGATTTTTTTAATTTTTTTTATGTCGATAATTGTGTTATTGCAAGCACAGAATAAACTGAAGCTACGTGTTTTATTATTGAATCTTCTCTAGATTTCGTAATGCGTTCTGTTATATATTTACGATTCACGTGTTTATGTTTTTTTTACATTGATTATGCATGCGAAGGCCCGTTTGAATTATGCGTCAGTTATGAGCGCTGTAATTGAATTCGACCACATTGCGATTGTCAACAGGATTAGAGACAGGTGGGCATGTTATCATGACTACATAATACGTTCCATGTGACAATGGGAAAATGGCAACTTATATATTATGATTATATTTTTTTGATTATTGTAAAAAAATCGTCATTACAGACCCAGAAGAGCTTGTGAGCGGGCGGTGGCGTCCGCATGACGGAAGAGAGATCGTGCCGTTTAACGTCATGACATACGAGTCGGTTTTACTCCGCAGCCGCGTCAATACTTTTTTTTTTTACATTAAAAACATAATGAAATCCAAGCTATGACATTTTATACCAGTTTGTATACTAACTTTAGTTATTACGTTAGTTAAGTTGAGTATGATGCGAATATTGCTATTATTTGTCAAAAAACTTGGGTACATTTGTATTAAGATCGAAATTTATTTGAAAAGTTATTTTTGTCCAGCAGGATATACTTTAGGAGAAGAAAATTAAAAGTGTATATTAAATAAAGTTGTATTAGTCAAACATGCTCCATTGTCTAAAATATGTGAAAGATTCACGCTTCAATCCCGGATAAGCTCTGAATTCATGAGATCAATTTTTGCTTATATTTCGTGATCGGTGATGAAGAAAATCATGTATATTTGTATCTCTTCCAATCCGTCAAATGTCACAAACATGAGAGTACTCTATACCTCTAGCACTGGACTTCTACAGGACGTTAAGTATTTTTTTAAATAAAATGTACATAGTCCAATGAAATGTTACATTTTTTAAACCCCTACCTTGCGTTTCTCAGAGGACGCAATTTTATTTTAGGGATGTGTGTGTGTCAATAGAAGCTTAACTCCAAGTAAAACAAAATGGCGTCCTTTGAAAAACGTAAAGTGAAATGTTACATTTCAATGGACTAACAGAATAATAACTAAAATTGCGAAGTAGAAAACTAAAATGTTGCAATGAACCATTCCGCATAGAACATTTCTTCTAAATTATGCAGATGCTGTGGTTGCCCTGATTGGATTGGGCTGCGTCGTTACTGCACGGATTATTCTGCCCCCTACGGGATTATACTAATCCTTACACGTTGTATTTGAATTTCAACTTAAATTTCGTGTTCTTGCATTTCATTTTGGACTTTTGATGTTTATATTCAATGTACAATGTACAAGGCGTGTTTTTAGCTCGAGGGTTCTTTTCAAATCTGTGATATATTTCACTAGTGATATTGATATTTTAATGCTAATTTAATGGTCAACTTTAGGTCATTTTTAATTAAGCTTGAGAAACCAGAGGTTCAAAAACCTATTTCGGTTTGAAAAGGTTTTGGATTTTCAAAAGATATCCTCAGTAGAAGTTTGACTGTAACCGGCTCGTTGGTTAAATGGCTAGATATAACACAGATCTCGAGGTTCTGGGTTCAAACTCCAGGTCAGGGTAATAAATATTGGATTTTGGGTTTTTCTTGCCGACATATTCTCAGTAGAAATCGAAAGTCTGGAAGTTGGAAGTGACACTTCCGTCTTTCGTCCTTCGTGACAAGAGTGAGATAATAAAGAGTATGTCTGTGTTTGTGCACACACATGGGAACTATAATATAACTTATGTAGTTGGCTAGTCTCTATTCAGAATGGGTACTGTTGGAGAAATCGACCAGGAGGTAATTAAAAAAAGGATATCGGTTATTGTATCAACTATTTTTTTTTTTATGGCATAGCTTAGCGGACGAGCGTAAGTGGTCACCATCGCCCATAGACAATGGCAATTTAAGAAATATTAACCATTCCTTCCATCGCCAATGCGCCACCAACCTTGGGAACTCAGATGTTATGTTCCCTGTGCCTGTAGTTACACTGGCTCATTCATCCTTCAAACCGGAACACAACAATACTGAGTACTGTTGTTTAACGCTAGGAAGCCCTACCACTAAGTGTGTTAATATTTGTTTACTTAACAATAGAAATTAAAATTCTCTTTAATGTTACAATGTGGGCATTTTTTTTAATTTTATAAGGATAAGACTTGGACCTTATCCCACCACGTGTATCCTCTGTGATTTGATGAAAATATGCACCAGAACGCCATCCGACACTCAAAAGTTGTATTGCTATTATGCTTGTAAATAAAAAATGCACACTGTAAACTCTATCAAATAATTGAAATATGGTGTATACTTATATTATTTGATTACATATAGCAAGAAGTAAAAGGTAATATCTTCTATCTTTGTTTACAAAAAGATCGTTCTTTTAGAAGGCGCATCACGCAATTGCTGAATATTATGACGTGAAATTTGTACCATGATATTCTGCGTGTGTCTGAAGTTTTTCGCTAAACATTATGATCTAAAAATAGTATGTCAAAGTCGCTTTCTTCCTCTGTTTATGTTTTTAGTCAACATATTTTGATGCTGTTGTTGTTGTTGTCAACATATTTTCACTAACTAGAGCCGAGATGATCACTGAAGTAACCGATGATTACAGGTTAAATACAGGCAAGCACCATTGAATTTTCACGTGGAAAACATCGTGTTTAATTTCAACCAACCCGCATTGAAGCCAAGAGGTGAAATACGCTCCTATTTCTTCTTCCTGCTACCTGGTGGTGGAATATCTGATGAGTACCCTCGCAGATTGGGTGCATAAAGCACCAAATAATTTCAAAACCACGGAAATTTCATTTATTCGATTACATTGATGGCTACATATATAAAAATATACTACATATAAGCAACATATAACCATAGTAAAACAATATGTAAATTCTGCATAACTGAGATTAGTATTTTTGCGTAAAACTTAAAAAAAAACAAACAAACATACAAATTACAAATACTATTAGTTTGATAACAGACTAAAAATAAATAAAATCAATTCAAGTTATAAAAGACCCAATCAAAACTCATTATTGAAATTCGAAAAAAAACTTCCAAGTTTGAATTTCGAACTTCGAAATTAATTTATAAAAGTAATTAAGACCTCCCGTGATCTGTAGACGAGATGAAATAAAAAGTATTTAATAAGAAAATAAAACTTATAGAAATCCATCTGAGTACTGCGATGAAAACTTGAATCTATAACATCTTACAAAGTGGAACAGTAGTGTAAGTTTCGCGAAGATATTGTGTGTTTGGCGTAATTTAGAGGCGAAAGAGGTCGATACAAATCCGAATATATCTAAGCCTTTAGATGATGAAGATGTCCGATCTATATTATGGCGATCATACTTAATATAAAATTTTTGTTTTAGCCTTATCAACATTTTAAAAAACATAGATTTTTTACAAAAAAATCAAGATGGCTTAGGGGCCCAGCACCAGCTAAGGGCCCTTAGGCAAGTTAATTATTAGGAAATAAGGTTTTAAAAAATATGAAATCGTTGAAGTCAAATATTTCTCGTACTTGAATAGATTGATCGCATCACAAGTAAGTATAGAGTGGCAGGGGAGAGGGCATGGTGGCAGATCTTGTGCCATTTCATTTGCTGTCAAGGCAAGTCAGTCTGTCTTACCCCAATGCGCCCCAGGTGGTACGCATCAATAACATCAACACAATGATAAAATTCAAACTTTGTTTGTAATACAGCTGTCTAGGTAGACAGCATGTCTTCATAGGTATGAAATTATTGTCGTAAAAATAAAAATAACAAAAACTCTCCCTCCTATGAATTAGAGCGTGCCCAAAGACAGCCAGACGTGAGGTGCCTCTAATATTACTGTTCAAACCGGAACCGTTAATGCTATTTTATTATCAGTGAATTTTTTCCTCCGGTAGCTGGTTTCAGGCAATTTAGAAGTTTAAAACTTGGACAGGAAGTTTTCAGGATCATGGCATAAACTTTGTAATATTTCAAAAGCGTTTGCTTGTGGCACAGTGACGTCATAAATAAGGTATGAACTTCAAGATGGCGGATGTCCTTTTGTACGGGACTTTATGAATAAATGACTGAATCCGTGGATTATATTTAGACGACGGAAGGCGTATTTTCATTACTTTGCGTGCATAATTACTTTTTTACGAATTAATCAACGTCTAATTTCTGGGGTGTATACTAAATATTTAAACAAATCGCATTATTCGTGAACCGATTTTAATTATGAAACCCATAACCCCATCGCTGCAAGTAAGTTCGTAACATTATTTACGAGTCAATCTTCCCCCGTATCTCATAAATCATAGCAAAATTAACACGTTCGCTGAAACTGCGTGCCGACATTTGGCACGTAGCTATTTGGTTAATTTAGATCATTTCAGACGTACAGTGATAATTTGTAAAAGTATAAACGAGTCAAAATCATATCTTATAAATTTAAATTTTCATATTCCATCAGACGGAGCCTTTTTTATGGTGTAGCTTTGTGGACGAGCATATGGGCCACCTGATGGTAAGTGGTAACCACTGCCCATAGACATTAGCACTGTTCGAAATATTGAACATTCCTTATACGTACATTTAGTAAAAAGCGGTTATTTTAATATTACAAACAGACACTCCATTTTTATTATATGTATAGATTAATATTATATTTACAACCTAATTGCATAAACCTAGTATGCGCAATGTAATAACTTTGTTTACCTAATACATAAATAAATATAAAAGAAAAAGTTCGACAGTTTGAGAAACGTCTACCTTTATCGGAATTTCAAAATAACGATCTGCGTTTGTTAAGAAGTTTCTACCAATGTTTTTCACGCAATCCCAGTGAGTTTTCCTGAACTTAAGAAATAAGAGAGTGTTATAATTTAGTAAAACAATAAAATCTCATAGACTCGAATCTCTTGACGCCAAAAAAGGATTAAAACGAAACCTGGGACTTAGCCAATTTAACTTCGCTAACTGGCCCACTTCGACTGTTTACGATCTCGGCCACGTATTACACCGTTGCTTGTTTTTTTAGGAATAAAAAAAAAAACTCATTTTGTTTATTGGATTCGATTTTTAAAATGGATGTACTTTTCAATAAGATTACTTAATAGATTAATTAGTAAGTAGAACCGATAAACCGTGTAACTTATAAATGTCATCCGGTGGGTGTTTATCTCTATTTATCTGTTTCTAACATTATTGATTTGACAATTGTAAGAATAAACCGACCTCTAAATAAGATCGTTACTTATTTATATTCAAAAATGTTTCTTATATATGTAATTTGACATAGAGATTAACCGCTTTTTATGTCATATAGGTAGGCGTACTGGATTTTGGGTCAGGTGGTAGCACTGCTCAAAGAGAGTGCAGTACTGGAATATATATTAATCAATTCTTATATTATCACCAAGTCGCTACCGACCTTGAGTAATAAGATGTTACGTCGTGCTTGTAGTGACACTGTATTCAAGTAGGCTCTTACAAGAACTTTTGAGTTTTGAATTATAATTATTACAAAGCTAATCATTAAATTAAGTTACCACCGAACAACCGACAAGAATATACAATTATATTTATGTATCTTTTGTGACCTTCAATGAATATTAACACCGAGCTCTTGTAACATTTATATAATCTTGTACAGTATAATAAGCCTTGTATGATTTTTATAACAGGCGTTTTAAATTTGAATTATAGGTATATCTAAAATGTTCGATCGAATTTTATCTGCGTAAGTCATTTCTATACCATCGCATCTTATTATTAAACCTCGTTTAGCATAAACGGAAAGTCCAGAGCTCAGAACCTCACGTTCCTTTAGCCGGTTTTTCTCCGATCCACGTGTCGTTTCTCAACCGGTATTCACTGTATATTGTTTTTTATTCAAATATAATTTAATCTTGAAAAAATAAAAATATTAATCACTGTCGGTGTAAATGCGGCCAAGATAGTAATTAGTACTGAAGGCTTCGCGATGGAGTGCGCTACAAACAAAACGTAGTTAGATAATATATTGTTTCACTTACATTCCACATCTGTTTAGTTCTTTGATAAATTTTATTTGTATTTTAGCATTTAGTGTAATTAACAAACTATTTAGTGTTAGTACTATTAAATGTTCAAAAACCTTTATATAGAGTAAGGGATGAGTGAGAGCCGAGATGGCCCAGTGGTTAGAACGCATGCATCTTAACAGATTACTTCGGGTTCAAACCCAGGCAAGCACCACTGTATTTTCATGTGCTTAATTTGTGTTTATAATTCATCTCGTGCTCGGCGGTGAAGGAAAACATCGTGAGGTAACCTGCATGTATCTAATTTCAACGAAATTCTGCCACATGTGTATTCCACCAACCCGCATTGGAGCAGCGTGGTTGAATATGCTCCAAACCTTCTCCTCAAAGGGAGAGGAGGCCTTAGCCCAGCAGTGGGAAATTTTCAGGCTGCTAATGTAATGTATATAGAGCAAATGTTCATTTTTGGATATTTCAAACAATTTTGTTGTATATTTTTTTGTTATAACATAAATAGATGGTCGGGCAAATGGGCCACCTTATCGTAAACGGTCACTCCTGGATGAATACATTGGCGCCGTAATTTTAACCATTACTTTCATCGTCAATCCGCCATCAATCTTAGGAACTGAGATGTTATATATGTTGTATATGTTTACTGACCCTTCGAATCGAAACTTTATAATAATATGAATTCCTGCTTATATCAGTATACATATTTACTTTACATAATTATTTGGAATTGGAAACTTCCTACTTTGAAATCGATTACGAAATTATCTCTAAACACCAAATCATAACTTACAAATATTTCTCGCAGTAGTAAAATCTACATGTTCTCAATTCCAACATAATATTGAAAATTATTTGAACGCACAAAAGAAAGATTCTATAAAAAAAAAATAAAGTCTAAACCGACCAAATCGTTGGGGAGTTAATTCATCTGGAAATAACTCTGGGTGCAGAATCAGGTCAGCCTAACCTAACCATTAAGAGGAACAGGTTCACCTTGCGAGATTTGACTTAAACCTACAAACATTGCAAGTAAAATAAAAGCATTTAAAAAAAAAATCATATTGTAAATGAAAACATATAAGATATGTATCATCATCATCATCATCCTCCTGCCCTTATCCCAATTTACTTGGGGTCTTTTTCTTTCATACTTCCCTGTGTGACGTCATCTCACAAGTAACATTCTTTCCAGCCATTATTTCACACAATCCATCTTTTCATTGGTCGTTCTGTTCCTCTATATCCATCCACGTTCATGCTCCACCTTCCTCACAATATGTTCCTCATTCCTCCGCATAACATGCCCATACCATGGTAGCCTTGTATTTTCTTCGAATGTGGAGTCAGCTTACAAAACGGGAAATTATAAACTTTATCTAAATCCAACATCAACGTAACCGAGCAGGCTAACTCGGTTTATGATCGTCAAGAAACGTTATGACTTATACAGTATGTTATTATTCTTAGGGTTCAACGCGAATAAAATAATATAATAAACCCATTTGACCTTGAAAACCTTAAACAGGAATTGTTATGTTGCTAAATTAATCGTATAAATTTCTTATGATTTCATTTAAGCTCAAGTAATAGCAAGGATAAGCAATTTAAAATTCGAAGTAACTATCTGATCGGAATTTAGTTTCTATAAATTCTAGATTCTTGAAATAGATTTATATTCGAGATGATTCGGCAAGAAATGATTAGTTACTCTTGATATTATACACAAGTAGTTGTAGTTGTTTTCGAAGTCGATCGTCAGTTGTTAGGTGTAAAAAAGGAAGTCTATGTCCTTCCTTGAAGTTCGAGTTTGATTCATACGAAATTTCATCTAAATCGGTTCCGCGGTTTCGCTGATCGGTTAGCATTCCTTGGTTCCCATAGATTTAATAATTTACATTAGTTGACTATATTTGTTTATGTATATTGGTAGACTGGCAACTGCACCACCTGAGAGTACATGAAGAATATTAATCGTCCCTTACATCGCCGAAGTGGGACCAACCTTCGGAACTAAGATATTATGGCTGAAGTAACACTGATTCAATCACCCTTCAAACGTACCTACGGGTTTGCACATCGCAGCCATACAGGCAGCCCAGTTACCTATGATATTATGAAACAATGCTAAATATACTAATTGAGCGGTACTAGTGTCCATTAGTTGCTTTTCTATTCTTACCGCGTTTGCTAGTGAGTCTAACTGCTATGGAATGGCAAATAAAAATTTCACGACTTGGTATATTTTATTGTAGCAAAAAAAAACGTTATATAATTGGATCCTATAAAAAATCATGCTGTATTGTTTCGCACTTTAAGTGAGACCAAACGAGAAGTAAGCCTATCAAAAACAAAAAAATCACGACGGAGTTCTGTGGTAACAATAAAAAATACAACCAAATCCAAACCCAGGGTGCAAAAACACGTTGCGCGTTGGGAATTGCCGAGAGACGATGGTCAAGTCTTAGGACTTAGACCATCGGAGTTGGACCAGTGAGATATATTTTGGGGAGGAGAGGAGACCGCCAAAACGCTGCTTACATCCAGACGCTTGTTGTGCTTATGATGAGGCTGGAGTACCTTTTTTTTTAAGTTGATGCTTTAATTTAGGTTCACGCACTTTATTTTGCAATCAAGTGCAGTCAATAAAGATCCGACGTTCCTCAATACAAGAATACATACTTTTGATAGTCTCTTTATAGTTCTTAAGTCCTTTTTTATTATTAAGTCTTTGGCATATTTAGGAAATATATTGTACGGATCCAAAAAGAAAAGTAAGCGGTGCGAATATTTAAAGGTCCGGTTTTATTTTATACGAGCAATAAATTAAATTGTAAAATAGCTTAAAGCTATAACTTATATTAGTTTCAGGCACTTGTATTTTTAATTAAAAGATCATAAAATTATGGTCAGTTTTATTAAGATAAACCAACCATAGAACCATAAAGCAACATAGGATTCTTCAGTCCAGTCAGTTTATTTGATATCTCTGTATCTAATTTTCGTTGATTACCATATTGGTCTAGTGATAAGTTTATATGTAGACTTAAGGTCCTGAGTTGAAGCCCCTGGTCGGATTAAAAAGGTATTGTTTTTGATGTCATATAAGTTGGATGTCTGGAAATGTTCCACCTAAAGGTAAGTGTTTACCATTGCCATAGATATTAGTGCTTTAATAAATGCGAGTAGGTCGCCCGCGAAACTTCGCGTTTATTCAAAAGATTTTTTAGGAATTTCGAAACCTATGACAGATTTTGTTTTGATTTCCCTCACCTTATTTAAATGAAATTTGTAATGTCAACATTAGTTCAATTAGAATTATAGTTTGTCGATAACAATTTGCTTTAATATTGTTTACGTTTTGCATTTTTTTTTCTTATACAGCCGTAGCACCGCACTCTAAACGGCCAGTAACTTTTTTCGCTCTCAAAATTAATATCTTTGTTTAACTTACGCTATTAATATTTAATAAACATTCCTTATATCACCGTTACCAATTCTGGGAACTGATGGAACGATAATTGCAGCTGTAGATACACTGTCACACTAGCCCTTCCAACAAACACAAAATACTGACTGTTGCTGTTTGGCGATAGAATATGTGATGATTGGGTGGTGACTACCCAAATAGGCTTGTACAAACCCCTACCATTAAGTAATAGATATTCTTTCGAAAATCGGATAAAGTGAGTGAGGAAATTGGGTATGGATGTGTCCACTTGTAAATAACCTGTATTAATTCGTGAATTGTTTAGTCTACTTTAAGAGTGACCGCCATTAAATTGGTCACGTGTTCATCATCAACATCATAATATACTTTATTTAAGTAGGCCTTTACAAATAAATAAATAAATATAAATAAATATTGGACAACATCACATACATTACTCTGATCCCAATGTAAGTAGCTAAAGCACTTGTGTTATGGACATCAGAAGTAACGACGGTACCACAAACACCCAGACCCGAGACAACATAGAAAACTAATGAAGTTTTTCTACATCGACTCGGCCAGGAATCGAACCCGGGACCTGGGAGTGGCGTACCCATGAAAACCGGTGTACACACTACTCGACCACGGAGGTCGTCAAAGTAAAAGCACTTTTGAATCGTCATCTAACAAACTATATTAAGTAAAGCTACCAACGGTTCGGAATGTTGATTCTACCGAGAAGGACCGGCAAGAAACTCAGTAGTCGTTTTCAACATCAAAAAAAACCGTCATGTTAGTTACATACAATTATATATGTATGTTATATATCCTTCCTGGAAGTCAACAAGCATTAACTCCACGCTTTTTTATCATCTGTATAATCTATATGATAGTTAAGTGTTACCGTTTATTTGATCACTGTCCCAATGTGTGATGGATACATGGCAGAATTTTATTTTTTTTAATTTTTTTTGGCTAGCATTCTTGCCACCACTCCACGCGGTCAAGATTTATAAAGTAACTATTTTTAATTCATATTTGTATATATTTAATGACTTCATGTTATCAATTCTTATGTTAATAAATCTTTCTAGAACAAATACAGATTTTCTCCTACAGATACCTTTAATCATCAAATATAAGACGAGTTATAAACACGAATTAACACTAAAGAAAACAAAATGATCCTTAGAATAAACTCGTCCCGTTTTAATTTTAAGCGAAATTATTTCAGAATCTTGGAACGACTGTATTTTAACAGATGGAAGTTTTCACTTATCTCGGGAGAATAACTTTGATACTAAGTCGACTAGTTAACGTCTGGCATATTTGAAGAAAATAATTAAGTGGAACTTTACAATTCAATGTTTTTGCTCAGGCTTCGTATTGTTCACATAAAGTTTACTTTGTGGTAGGCCTTCGTGCAAGCCCGTCTGGGTAGGTACCACCCACTCATCAGATATTCTATCGCCAAATAACAGTACTCTGTATTGTTGTGTTCCGGTTAGAAGGGTGAGTGAGCCAGGGTAATCACAGGCACAAGGGACATAACATCTTAGTTCCTAAGGTTGGTGGCGCATAGGTGATGTAAGGAATGGTTAATATTTCTTACAGCGCCTTTGTCTATAGGCGGTGGTGACCACTTACCATCAGATGGCCCATATGCTCGTCCGCCAACAAATGCCATAAAAAAAAAGTACTGCTAAAAAGTTCATCATCCTAGTCACACATTCAAAGACAGTAACACAGATAACCCTGCTTTATTACATCTGGATAAACATTACGTGTCCACATTTTAATCGACATATGCGGATTATATTAGAAATGAATGTTTCAATATTTAATTCAACACTTTAAAATTACGCTTCAATAAATTTTTTTTATGAGACTCCTTGAATGAAGAATATTTTGATTTTGATATTTTTCTTTAGCGATCAACACGATGAATCGGAAATGATTCATGAAATGAGGATTTGGCACTGGGAGGATTACAGGCCGTTAATATACTAAATTTTTCAGCAGATTAAGTGCTTGGCTGGATTAGAATTTGTGGATTGCATTTAAAATCTACTACTTACATATATTTGCACAGATGATTGCGACCTTGAAATGACGCGAAACGAAAACGTAACGTATAGGCTGACTTGGCTTGAAGTCTTAAAGATACAAAGGAAATTGTCATCTTCTTTATTACATCGGTCGTCCTGCTACTGTACTGCTGCTGGTGCTGAGCTGGTCGTTCGCTGGTTTTCTGCACCCGAACTATTTCCGGCTGTGTCGGTCCATCTTATCTAATTATAATACATAATCTTTTAATGAAGGACTAGGAAGTGCATTTGAGTTTGCACACACACACATGTGCTATCTAATAAGCCTGTTCCAAAAAATGTCCACCAATGTCTATAATCAGTCAGAAATCTTTCATAGCGTTTACTGGTAAACTATATTGACAATCGTGACAAATATTACACCGAGAACATTGTTCTTGTCCATATTGTGAGATTTTGCCGAAAAAAAGAAACATTTTACGTCTTAATACTATTAGTATGACTTGAAATGGAATGATATAATAAACGGAACTTCACGAATTCGTTATAACCTGCAATAAATAACACAAGTTAGCGCAAATTAACCGCAATCTGGGGGTTCTATTTTAGATATGTCAGGGCGAGATTTAATTAAACTCCGCTGTTTGTATCTGAATACGTTTCAAATTACCTGTGCGTTGTTCTGAAATATTTATGAGGTGTATGGAGCAATCGCACCACGTATGGTCTTGGTATATGTTTTCGCTTTAGATAGATATGTATAAATTAACTAGACGTTTATACTGACTTTGAATGGATAAAACTGAACTGAAACAGCGAGATATTCACTTGTCATTATTACGTTACTTGGTGATTTTGTGCAAGGACAGATGTGCTTGGTGGCTACCCAGTTCACCTAACTTTCAAACAACAACGAGACATAACACCTTAGTTCGCAAGAAGATGTAAGGAATGCTTAATATTTCTTACAGCGCCATTGTCTATGGGCGGTGGTGACTAATTGTCATACAAGAAATAATCATTTACATTTTTGTCATCAGAACAGGTGCAGTAGTGTAGTTTTGGCACGTTTGTATTGTTCTTCTTGAAATCGTTCAAATATGACTGATGAAAGATGTGGTATGTAATTATCTATGTATATGTATGTATGTATATATGTTTTACATAATACTTGAGCGTGTTAAATAGATGCCAATTTTTATTATTAGTATATATTCTTTCAATTTCCTTTTCGCATTTTAGTAATGTTTCCAATAAAGTCTTCATAGTTATCCAGAACCCTTCATTACGTTTACTCGAGGCAAATGGTTTACGTAACTACACAATATTGAATGAAATTAATATTCTATCGTTCTTTCGATTAACTTACTTCTCTACTTAGAAATGCAAATAATACAAGGCTAATAATGTATTAAGTTACACGCCGAGTATTTATTTTTCATTGGTTTCCTTTAGGAATAAACATGTTGGTTATGTAACAGCAAGAAACCACATTTGTCGAACGTCTACCAAGATCAAAATATACTGTATTCAAGTGCCTACTTGAAAATCGACATATGCGGGTAACCAGCTTAGTACAGCGAATATTTACAATTTTTTTTATTTTTATTTAAATGCTTTATTGACCACCATAAAGTTAATGGGACAAAAGGCGGACTTAATGCCTGAAGGCATTCTCTGCCAGTCAACCTTTAGGTCAAACAGAAAAACCATGAAGGCGGTAATTAAAAATTAATTAAAAATTAATTAACAATATATAACAATACATGCACATACTTTATTTATTTATTTATTGGAAAAGTTACACCATCAACATATCACTAAGCACTTAAAATTAATATCTGTTGGGTAACATACAAAATGATACTTATATAAAACTACATGAAAAAAACAAATATCTTGATATTCATCTGCTTAATACAATTTTAAAATGATAGACTGACATACAACTCTCTGCCTAAGCCGTTGGATCTAACAGTAACTTAGGTAAGCAAATTACTTGGTGGTAGGTTCTTGTGCAAGTCCGCTCACTCATCATATAATACCGCCAAGCAGCAATACTTGGTATTGTGTTCCGGTTTGAAGGGTGAGTGAGTTAAAGTAAGTTAGTTTAACTAAAATATAATTATCATTGTACATGGAAAATGGTTAAAAAAAAAAATAAATATCCCGCTGAGTTTCTTTCGCCGGTTCTTCTCAGATCCGAGGTGCTAAATTCCGAGCCGGTGGTAGATTTTTGACTATCAATAAGCAAGTGTAAACACTTCTATATTGAATAAAGATTTTTGACTTTGACTTTAGTATAACTATAGGTACAAAGGACGTAAAGGGACGTATAAAACGGGACGCCTTTTTATAAGTACTTTTGAATCGTAATTTTACCCAACTGTATTAAACGTAAAGCTACCCCCAGTTCAGAATGTAGATTCTACCGAGAAGAACCGGCAAGTCATTCAGTAGTTACTCTTATCATAAAGGTAAAGTAAAGGTAGGTCTTTTCTTACGTTGTTACGTTTCCAGAATATTAAAACTTTTCGGGATAACTTACAAAAATGCCGTGCATTTATCGTTTATGGGAACAGGAAATAACACACAGCACTAACTTCATTATCACCTTAACTGTAACCTATTAGAACTTAGAACGCAGTTAGTGACGAACATTGGCACAAAAGTGGGCTACCCTCTAATCTTGTGCGGAACCAAATAAGATATTTTTATTTTTCATTGAAGACCCAGCTTCAGGAATACGGGAACATTGAATAATTAACAATTATAAAAATTTGCAATATTTATATTTTCCAGTTTTTGCTACAATCATCCATTATCTTCCGTTTTTCAACCAAGATTAAATATTTCCACGTACAATAATATTGATTTATAATCATTTTATTGAGTATGTGAACGTTTAATAAATAGTCGAATTTGTACTTACAGTAGCTGCCTTTACTTTTTTTTTTCAATTAAATCTTATAGTTCTATTTTTGTAAACTTTTTTTAAATTTATTTTTATTTGCGGATAGCCTCAATTTCTAGATTTGATTGTCGGTATATTTTCCGAACCATATCATTGCAAGTTTAAATTTGGTAATTTAAAAATTAAAACAATTGAATAAATGAAATAGAGCAACTTTCCCGATGACTATTTATTATAAGGTGAATTTAACTAGCTATGTACACCGAGCCGTAGTAGCCTCGAGACTAACGCTTGGGTTGACATTCCAGCAACCCGCGCTTTGCTCTCGCGGAATATTTTCGGAATATTTATATCAGTGGGGCGCGTCGTCGTGGATTGAACTAACTTTAAGTCTCCCTGCTCTGCCCTGCTGGTGCAAGGCTAAACTGTGACTTTAGAACTTATTTTACAAGATCCACCAACTCAACGTGCAGGTTGCCTCACGATATTTGTCATTACCCGAAAGCACGGGATGTTTTATAAACTCGAATACATCGGACGATTATGACAGATCGATCAATGTATTCTATCTACTAAGGTTCAGCTCGTCACACACACGCACAGTTGTATAACAAAGCAATTATTTGCACAACTGGCTGAAGTAACGTTTCAGTTAACGAACGTGTCGAAAATATTATGTTCTTGAAATTAATCCCTTTGAGACGATTATTCTGTTATGATCATTAAAGATTCTCGACCTTTATCCGAGAATTGTACACGTTCAATAAGAAACACCAATATATATATAGTTTTTATATTACTGATAAAAATTCGTTATATTGTTTGGAAGAAGAATCTGAGTTAGTGCTTGGTGGGTGTATTAAGGAAACAATAAGCAGATAGATAGATCGACTAAAAGTTCAAGGGTATTCATAATTGTGTATGTGTGTTTGTGTGTAAATATCCACGAACTGCCAAAACGACCAACAATATCAGAACGTTATCTCGGCTCATAAGGGCTGCCCCGACTAAAAAAATAAAAAGAAAAACTTTTGCCTGTGGATAAAAATAGATTAACTGATTAACTGATTGATAGTTAATGGTTTCGGCAATTTAAATAATTTAGAAACTGCTAGTATATGTCTTTGAATATGCGAGACATTATCAAACAGGACCACAAGACTAGGAACGAACTTAACTTGGTGGCAGGGCTTTGTGCAAGCCCGTCTGGGTAGGTACCGCCACTGATTAGATATTCTACAGTCAAACAGCAATACTTAGTATTATTGTGTTCCGGTTTGAAGAATGAGTGAGCCAGTGTAACAACAGCCATAAGGGACATAACATCTTAGCACCCAAGGTTGGTGGCGCATTGATGTAATGTAAGGAAAGTCTATAGGCGGTGGTGACCATTTACCATCAGGTGGCCTATTTTCCTGTCCGCCTAACTATTACATGAACTAAATAAAATAAAAAAATATATTCTACCACCAGACAGCAGTTGAGTATTGTTGTGTTCCTTATCCGAAGCATGAGTGAGCCAGTTTAACTACAGGCACAAGGGACATCTTAGTTCCTAAGGTTGGAGGCACATTGGCGAAGTAAGGAATGGTTAATATTTCTTACAGCGCCATTGTCAATGGGCAGTGGTGACCACTTACCATCAGGTGGCCCATTACATAAAAAGAACACGATTATATTTAATTACCCACAATTTACATAATATATTTTTATTGTGATAACACCTGAAATCTTTATTTTCATTCGTTATTTTGTATGTATTTATCTCAAAATAGCTTTTCAAAGAGGATTTCATATCGGTCTCCTCTGCGCTCTTTCCATATAAATTGCCAATATTACTGAATATGGTTTAGTTGCAAAGGTAAGTGCATGCTCGTTTGAGCAAGTCTCGTATACTTACTCGATATTAGCCATTAAATGAACAGCAATTTATGTTTGAAAATAGAACGCGAGTAAGAATATTTAAATGCTGCGTATTTGCATTGTGAGATCAAGTGCTTTCTTTAACATCAGTGATTAGAAATGGCCGCTCAGATTTATTTACATATTTACGAAGAAAAATAACGTCTTGTAAATGTCACACTGCTGGGCTACGGTCCCCTTTCCCCTTTGAGCGAAGGTTTGGAGTTAATTCCAGCACGCTGTTCCAATGCTTGTTCACAGATGGGGTAGAATTTCATTGAAATTAGACAAATGCAAGTTTTCTTAATATGTTTTCCTATATAGGCGAACAAGAAATAAAAACACAACTATATTAGGAAATTAATATGAGGACAATATTTTATTCAAGTAAGTTCAATAATTCATAGCTACTCGTACAACGGAATCGAAGTTTTTATTGTACTGAGAATTATTTTGAATATACTAATATTATTTTTATCTTATTATGAGTGTTAAATTGATATTAATAATTGATAAGAAAATATTAATAAACGTTGAAGTAAAAATAAATGAGTATTTAGCTTTAACTTTAATTATATTTAAACTTATTACATGGTTATTTTTATCACTATGAGTATTTGAAACGGCATACTCACCATGTTTTTTATTTTTATTTGGTGGAGCTCGATATTTCGACATTACCGACACTATCTAGTTTCAAATACTTACTACAAATTAACCCTACGAACGGTGATTCCACTTCAAGATGGGAGTATGAAATAATCATTTTTACAAATTTATTTTATTTTATTTTATTTTTACTTTATTAGGGAAACAAACAGTACAAGTATACAGAGTATAGTTGTTTAACTGAAATTGTCCTCAAAAAGGAATTTCTTCCACAGACGCACACAAACAAAGACAGACGAACTGGTAGGAGATAATACTGCAAGTATATATGCAATCAGAGGTGCAACTTGAGCCCCTGTCACACATAATTCGATAGTATCTGACCTCACTGAGAACATATCAAGCGCAACACAGCGCTTTCCGAGATTCCGAGATGATTCTACTTAATCAAGGAGGCAGAAAAGAGGGAGGGAAGATGGGAGAGAGGGAAACAAAAAATTGCTAAAAGTCGAAAACAGTTCGTTTGCTATTAAAGTAGTTTCTGACTTATCAAAGTGTTGTCAATCCTTATTTGACATTTAAACGTTCGTAAATAGATCTTAAGTGTTCAGTGAACGTGAACTTTTTTATGTTATTCTTTCGCAAAATGTTTGATTTGTATTATTGAGTGCTTGGGTAGGGAAATTAGATAGTATGTTATTGGGCTGGTGTCGGGGAGGTACTGGCACGATTCCAGAAGACGTTGCAAATCGTGTGATTGCTTAGGAATGAAAATATGTATAACATGAACCGGCAGCGTCTGCAGAAAATTATATGAGCTGTTAAGCCCTCGACTTTATATCTGCTTGGGGTAGACGAGTATAGGCAATTAGATCTGGTGGGGTATCTTTCGTTTCTACAACAATCGATAATTTTATGTAGTTGTTACAACTATATTTGAATAAACGTGAAGAAGTTTTTTTTTAACTTAAGAAACTACAAAACATATAAATCGACATACAATTTATACCAGAAGATTCTGTGCGTTTTGGAGAAGGTTCTAGAATATAGAATGATTGTACACTGTCCCCGGAGATTGCGTTTATTTTGAAATAATCGAATTTCCACAGATATGTGAAATGAAAATGAAGATACGTTGCCCTCGTCTTTTTTCCGTATTGATTTGATTCACGTCGTTTTTGATGTGGCTACGTGTTTTTATTTACTGGCAACATCACAAACATTTTAGGAACACTGATGACAAAACAAAATATTAGACTTTGATTTTGTTGGTTACGACTTCTGGCACTATGTTCTTATCTAGGCGACTTATTCCTTATATTATATACCTTGAAAGTTGTGAAAAAAAACATCACGCTACTACAACGTTATAATGGCAAGTAATGATCGCGTCAGACCCTTTTCGGGACCCTTAAATATCATATTAGCAAAGAGCCTCTTTTTATAATGCCTATGTAAAAACCACCTTTTTTAACATATTTTGAATTTTAATGGTGGTAAGTGTGACCAATGCCGTCGACAAAACATTTTAACCGTTTCTTAACTTATGCCAAGTTGTTACACTGGATCACTCGCGTTTTAAACCGAAACACAAGATTGGTTGCCCATTGGTGATTTAAGGAATGGTTTATACATCTTATGACGCCAATGTCTCAGTGGTGACCATTTTCCATCAGATGGCCCATTAGCCCGTGCGAAAAAAGATGATTCTACCGGTCGTAAGCGGAACGATTTTTTTTTCTATACTGTAACCGGGCATAAGCTAAGTTCCAAAGAATTCCTTCTACTGGTTTACACGTCGTGTGTGTACGATAATTCGTTCAAAATCCGTTCCTAAGCCTTTTCAAATAAAACGGACGAACTTTGAAACGTTTTTCAATCAAGTTGCTAACATTTGATATACTATTGAATTTATTGTAAGAGACTTAAAACTGTATAAGATCAATTTTATTTAAAACTAGCTGTGCCCGCGACTTCGTGCGCGTGTAAAAAGTTATTGTTGTAGTCTAAGTTACTCCTTATCACATTATCAGCTATCTGCCAGTGAAAGTCCCATCAAAATCGGTCCAGCCGTTCCAGAGATTAGCCGGAACAAACAGACAGATAGACAAAAATTTAAAAAGATTTTATTTTGGTATATGTACCGTGTATACATATATATGCATTTAGTAAAACGCGGTTATTTTAATATTACAAACAGACACTCCAATTTTTTTATACGTATAGACTAGTTTTAACCGGTAGTGATCCATTTATGGGATGTTACCTTATTGTACTAGAACGTATAATTTCATAGACAATATCACTAAATAGTAAATTGTAGTTCTAACCTATCTTACTTTTAATCCCGTGCTAACGAATCCCGTAAATTGCGGGATTCGGGATTGAACACGGGATTCCGGGTAACCTGCTTGTGTAATTAGGTTCGTAATTAATTAACATTTCATTAACCGCTTGCATATCGAAAACTTTAGATAGCTTAGGTAATATAGAATTCGATTATTTTTAAACGTTTTTTAATCTAAATTATCTATGAGAAGGCTGAACAGAGATGGTCCAGTGGTTAGAACAGAATCTTTGCCGAACTGCGAGTTCAGAGCCAGATGAACACCACTGGATTTTGGTGTGCTAAAATCGTATGTCCGCCTGTAAAGGTTAATATCGTACACATATTGAATGAAAATTTACCATCGGGAACATCTTTGTGTAGCAATATAACTTGAAACAAGTCATCGCTCATCAATATATCCATTTTTTGAACTAACACCAGTTGAAAATCAAAGTCATAATACTATTTTCTTCAAAGTCAAATCCCAACTAATAGTGAGAAAATCAGTGCAAATATATTTGCACACACATTTGCACACTGTGAAATCTACAACGCAATTGAATCTCAGTTGAAAAAAAAATCTTTATTCGAGTAGGCTCATAAAAGCACTTTTGAATCGTCATGTTACAGTATCGAATTGAACGTAAAACTAATTCGGTTCGGAATATAGATTACATTCAGAAGGACCTGCCCAAACTCAATAAGTATTCTTGCTAATTATATCTATACGTATAATAAAATTGGAGTGTCTGTTTGTAATATTAAAATAATCGCGTTTCACTAAATGCATATGTATGTATACACGGTACATATACCTAAATAACATTTTTTACAATTTTTGTCTGTCTGTATGTTTGTTCCGGCTAATCTTTGGAACGGCTGGATCGATTTTCACGGGACTTGCACTGGCAGATAGCTCATGTAATAAGGAGTAAATTAGGCTACAACAATAACCATTTTATTCAATTCAAACGCGCACTAAGTCGCGGACACTGCTTGTATTCAAATAAAATTTGAATTTCTTAACAATGCTGATTGATTATAGAAGTCAGTTACTTCATTTTAGTCTTTGATGAACCGAGTGAATGGATACTGTAAATGATTGTGAATGAATGATAAAAAAATTGTGTATATTTGATTGAATGTTAAGTTTTTAGATTGATTGATAATTATTTACTAGCTTTCATTTAACTTGCAATGTAAGTATGTATGGGAGAAATCTTGCAACTCAATTTTGAAGCATAGATATCTTTAACCGATTGAGATGAAATTTTGTATACGTTCAGTTTGAATGATAATGAATGGTTAACTATGTGAATTCATTCTAAATCTAACGTGACGTCATAGGTACCTAAGATGGTGGACCAATTATTTTTAATGCACTCCCATAATATGGGTATCAAATAAAAGGGCTAAGAATAACTCGAAAAATAATGTGACGTCACTTTTAATTCAATATGGCGTACTTCTAAAGCTTGAAAAACAATTTTGAAGCAGATATCCTTAAACGATTGTGTTGAAATTTTGTAAACACGTTTAGGTTGGATGACAAAGCATTGTTGTGACGTCATTCTAAATCCTGCATGACGACGTCATAACGTGATGTGTGTGTGATCGTGAGTTATTTTTTTTTCGTTAGTCGTAGCGCATTTAAATAAAACCTTGTATTTTTTTTACTTTTTTTTTTAAATATCTACAAGAAAGTTTTAAGTAATGCTTGTCAGAGATTTCTTTCTGTCTAGCGTGTGATTAATACGAGTTTATTTATAATTGATACAGGGACAACCGAAATAATAAATTATTGTATAAAAAAGTCAAACTTTTCTAATATAACTCATGAATAAATGAGTTTTCGTTTAACTTAAAATAGACCGACATATATAGACGAGAGAGAAGCGATCATTTTCTTAGTAATATAATGTTAAAAAATCACTTTTTTTTTTAATTTACATGTTCATACTAAAGTCAATCTATAATCAACTCATGCTCACACATCTGTAGGTTACGAAGGAGAAGTTCTAATTCAAAATTAGACCTAAACTAACAAATATTACGAATTTAATAAATGCGTTTAAATATGATTTATGAATTAAAACCTAGCCGATATATGACCGACCATTTAAGCTTCTTCCAGTAATATAAAATCAATACACGATCATTGATGAGAACAATATATAACAGAATGAATGAAATAACTCATAAAAATAGTCAAAAAGTATTGGCTTATCCTAAAACAATTCGATAATATATCGCAGGACTATAATAAATCACAACACAATAAATATTACGCATATGAATTATTACAAAATATATATTTTATATCTGCACGCTTCGATAGAAAATCTGTACTAATATTAAAATTGCGAAAGTAACTCTGTCTGTTTGTCTGTAACGTTTTTACCGCTAAGCCACTGAACCGAATTTGATGACATTTCGTATGAAGCAAGGTTGAATTCCAAGGAAGGATTTAGATTTTTAAACCTTAAACCTACTGCCCCTAACACGTGTGCGAAACGCAAACAAAGGCTAGTTAAAATAAATCCAATACTTGGATACCAATTAAACGGGTTAAAATTGTAAATGCATTTTTCAAGCATCAGTTTTTTACATGAATAGTTAAGCGCCGCCAACTGAGACCAAAGTTATCTCGTTCAATGCTATTGTGATACTTTTTTAAGTCGTTTTGACACATATTTTTGTCGTAACTGTTAAATTGAAAGCGATTTTAATACTATAAAGACATTCAATAAGGTAACAGTTCGGAGTATTTCGAAAGTTTTGCGATCAAATTTCAAATATCTAAAGTTGAACAACAAATAAAATCGAATCGTTACTTATAAAAACACTTAGAGACTAGAAGGTCAATTTTCATGTGCTTAATTTGTGTTTATAATTCATCTCGTGCTCGGCGGTGAAGGAAAAAATGGTGAGGAAATCTGTATGTGTCTAATTTATGTCATGTGTGTATTCCACCAACCCGCATTGGAGCAGCGTAGTGGAATATGCTCCAAATCTTCTCCTCAAAGGGAGAGGAGGCCTTAGCCCAGCAGTGGGCAATTTACGGGTTGTTAATGTAAAAGGACTATTATTTATATTCAATGTAGAAGGAAATTAAATATAAATATATTATATACGACCATTCGCTAAAACATTTAAAATAATGATCGTCGGACGCTGATTGACTAAATTTAAGTTTCAACTGACAGTTGCAAACTTGTTACCACCATGACAAACCAAGATGGATGCTCCTTTTACTACGTCTGAAAGGTGACGTCACTTCCTTGACCACGTCACTCAGTTTTCGTTCGTACAATATTATATATATGCCAGTATTTGTCTGACTAAAATCCAATTACTATATCACGGACTAAATTATGGACCATCCCTATTACTTATTACATCAAAATCAAAGTATACTTTATCCGTTTAGACTCTTACCGTTCAGAACGTAGATTCTACAGAACAGTACCGGGAAGTTCAATAGTTAATTGTTTTTGACAAATAAATAACCTTTTGCAGTCCATGAGCGGTGGGAGTCACTTTCCAACGGATGAGCCGCTCGTTCGTTTGCCAACTATGTCATAAAAAATGCATTTTTATATGTTAATAAAGTTTTATATTTATAGTTATAATATGTCTCTGTTACAGGTACGATTTTCCGTTTTTTTCGGCCGAACAATTAGTAAGTAATTATTTTAAATAGCAGGATGTATAATTTTATATATCCGAGACGATCACCGTTATTATACCCTGTACAAGATAGCTTGATCTTTTTGACAGATGTAAATTTTTCAGATCGACATAACTTTGCAATGACGAACATATTATTTTAAAAATTTTAAAAATTACATATATAATACAAAAGTTCCTAAAGATTTCAACAACAATTCAACAAGCGTTATCCGAAAATTAAATATAAAATTTAAATATAAACACTGAAAACAATAGAAGCTTGTACAATGTTACATCGGTCGGACGGTAGGGACGCGAATAACAGGCAGTAATTGCTACAAATATCGATTACAAAAATCCTTATTAAGGATCATTGTCAAATTATTGTTACGAACGGGGATCCTTTTGGTTGGGTTCTCTTTGGCTAGTATAACTCTTTTTAGAAAAATAAGTTAAAAAATAAATTGTATTCTAATTTCAATTACGCATTCCATCGTTCCATTGACTGTTATATATGTTATATTTTCTGTTTCTCATCACTAGCCCGTCTGTCAAACAGATCAAGCTAACTTGAACAGGGTATAGCCATTTAATTAATACCCTAGCGTTTTTAATAAGCGACGCCGTTCAACCGATACGTCTTCCTTTCATAGAGTAGAATAATTAGCTTAAAACTCAACTGATAATAAAAAGCTAATTCATCTATTTGGTTGTGATATTTATCGGCTGTGATATATCCAAAAAGCCGTATAAATGCAGTCAGATTCTGATAGAGTGGAAAAGGGCCTTAACTTAGACAGAACTGACTTAGAGAATTTCGTTACGTTTCGATACACGGTAGGATTTCCCAAGAGGAGTTTTGCGTCGGTCCTGTTAATGTTATATAAATAAATAAGAAAATAAAATGTGTCACTATTGACTTGTCACGTCAATAGGCCAAATTTAAACAGGGTGATACTCTGAAGCGATAATCAAATCAAAATATACTTTATACGAGTAGGTCTTTGAGTTCACTTTTGAATAAAGTAATGTCGCAATTGTAACAATATAGAACTTAACTAACTAACGAAATATTGATATGACAATAACATTATACAAAAAAATATATACAACGAAACACGATGCATATTGTGATAAAGTTTAATTTGATTTTTGTCATTACAAACAAAATGTTTCCCCATTTGTTTGTTAATATAGACATAAATATGTTTTCCACCAGCCCGTATTGGAGCAGCGTGGTGGAATATCTTCCAAACCTTCTCCTCAAAGGGAGAGGAGGCCTTAGCCCAGCAGTGGGAAATTTGCAGGCTGCTAATGTAATGTAATGTAAAAAAATATGTTTTTGCTTATAGCAGTTGACTTAGGCAACATAAGATAAAACAAAATCGATATTTGAAATTACATATAATTCACGAATTTGAAAATAAAATGAAATTGAACTTCGACTTACTTCGGAAACTTTTCGTCATTTTAATCTTTCAACGAAAACATTTAAAATACACCCTCAGGGAGTATAAATCAGACTGCGGCACCCTTAGGGAATTTGACGATTTGTATTCTAGGAAAGGTCGAACAGAGAATGTGTTAATTCAATAAAGCCAGTCGACAGGATTGAAAAGTCCAGAGCGCTAACGCTTTGGGCGAAATTCGAATGAAATTTGTTTGTTTGTATTAATGGTGAATGAACATATATTTAAATGAAAGCATCGTTTTATCTGTACTCAATTTGAATTTAAATCAACAGATTAATAATATATTAAAGTCTCATTAAAACAGTTTAACAATTTTCAAAACGGATAGTAGTTGGATATATTATTAATCTATACAGCTATTACGTCGAGATAGCCCAACTGTTATGACACATGAATCATAGCCTGCGTGTTCAAATCTAGACAAGCATCATGGAATTACGTGAGTGTCTAATTCGTGTTTTTAATCAACCTGTGCTCGGTGATGAAAAACATCGTGGAAACGTACACGTGTCGGATGAAATTATTACGCCTGTATTTACCAATCCACATTGGAGTGGCGTGGTGGTATTTATATATTTACTAGCTGTGCCCGCGACTTCGTTCGCGTAGTTGTTGGAAACACTATCATGATTATCGTTTGATTGCTCACGTTGGTTTTTGTTATTATAATCGTCAATAAGATTTAATAATATGTTTTACAGTACTTCAGCGTAGATTATATTTTTAGTTTTATTTTCTTGTGGTAGAAGAACATACTGATTTTGCCCGCAACCCGATCTTGACAACGCGACATATAGTTGGCCGTGTGAAAAGCAGTCTTGACGTAAATCGATTCCTACGTGTTTAAATGTTTGGCCCTGTGATTTATTAATGGTTACGGCAAAAGATAACTTAATGGGAAATTGAATTCTTTTAAAATTAAAAGGTAAATCATTTGGAATCATTGGGATGCGAGGTATAAGCACTGTTTGACCAACTGCCGGACCAGTCAAAACTGTTGCAACGATCACGTTATTGCGAAGGAATTTTACTTGAAGGCGGATCCCGTTACATAAATTTGGTGGTTTAAGATTTCTGAGTAAAATTATCGCAGCACCTATTTTTAACTTCAGGGAATGTGGTGGAAGGCCGCTCGGGTTTAAAGAATTGAGAAACTCTTGTGGGTAATGGACAGCATCTTCTTGATCCATTACATTATCAATAGATGGGTAGGTAGTTATATCGCCTGGAAGTTTGGTTAAAATTAGGTCGTTAATTTCGTCAACGCTACTATTTCTCGCCGCCAATATTGCCCTTTGACACATCCATTGGTAATCTTTATTTTCTATTTCGACGATATTAGGGTAAACTTTTGATATTAAATCCTCTATGCTAGTCACTTTTTCTCCTAAATCGCGATCAATTTCAATTTTATTTTTAGAATGAGGTACTTTTCCATCTCCTATTAAAAGTAACTTTGAAGGAAAATTTGTACTTCCTCCCCCCAAATGTGCTCTCATATTCGTAGATAGTTTTAAGGTATGGACAAATTTCCATAACGGTGAACTTTTAAGGCAAGACCTTACAATGTCTGCTCTAGTTCCTCTTAAAATTACCGGTAAAGTTTGTTTAAATAAATTACCAACATCTGTGTTTTTATTGCTTATTGTTATACGGTCAATTATGACAACCCTTTTCTTAAACATAAAAGAAATATTGTACAATAGTGTACGATTGCGAATATTTTTTTTGTTAACAATTCGATGCAGGTGTATCGACATCTGGATGTAAGACAAAAGAAAAAGTCAATTGTAAATAAATAAATCACAAACAAAATTCATACTCTGCCAAAACAAACAAAACGTTCAACAGGAAATGTAATAGTAAATCTGAATGACTTTTTTTTGTCTTGGATTAGGAGAAAAGTTCATGAATTGTAATACCTGACGGTAGACATGTTTGCTTAAACACTCAATTTTGATTCCAATTTTCTGTCATTATATAGGACCACTATGTACGTATAGGGTTTAAAAAAACATCAAGAAGAAGTGTATTTATCGATAGACCAGATTTACAAATTTGGAGTATATCATATATTTACAAACCTACCTTGGCTGACACCGCCTCCAAAAATAACAATAATTTTAACTATAATATATTATCGTAATAACTTTGCTGACTTTTAAATAGGCTAAATATTTTTAATTTCATTTTACATAGTATAAATCTAAAAAATATTGTGATCATTGTTTGTTATTCATAGGTTTGTGTTAAGTTAGATTTAAAGTGGGTAGGTACATACTTATCTCCTTGCGTGGAAACACAGAACGTACCTACATATTGGTAAGTAGAATAAGTTACTTGATTATTAAGTTGTAGAATAATAAGCAATTATTTTTTACTTTTTAGAGCATATTACTTTTTTTCTCTTTTGAAGTCGGTTTTTTTTTTGTCAAAATTTTTGTTTCTAAAAGATTCGGCCGAGTATCGCTAACGTGCTCCTTAGAATTGTTCCGTTCCCTTCCGTACCGTTACTTTGTCAAGGATCCTATGCTCAGAACCTTACCAAACTTTCACCATAGTACCCTTGAAGTATATCCTTTATAATAAAAAAAGAATCATTAAAATTGGTTGGCACAATTTTGAGTTATTCACCTATTTATCGCGCACATACATAATGCACATTTAAGACTTATATCGTTTTCATAGGGATACCATCATCGTAACAGGATAAAATTAAAATGGGGCCCCACGGGAAGCACTACCTTTCAAACAAAAAAAAATTATCAAAATCCAGTGAAAAGTTATGAGGTAACAAACATATAAAAAAAAAAATACAGACGAATTGATAACCTCCTCCTTTTTGAAGTCGGTTGAAAACAAATAATATTAACTTAAACGTAATAAGATAAACAAACCGAACAATAAGAAGTTTAGATTTGTTTCTCCTTTGGTGTTATTATTTCATAAGGTGATTATAGTACAACCGTGTTGAATATGCTTGAACGTAATAGAAATGACTTGAAATATTGAACTACTAATTTATTTGTGTAGTCATTTTAAACGATATTCACCTATTTGCTTATTTGCATAATTTATTTTCTCAGTGATGATTAATCTGCATCGGTGAAAGTATCGCTCGCCATTTTGAACTTTTTTACGTGTGTAATGTAATTTTTATACCTTATTTATACCGTGAAACGTTTGAATTGTTTACTTGCAAAGTACGAAGGAATGTTCATTGAAATTTTATCTTATATCGTAAGTTAAAACTACAGCAGATTATGATTTAAATATAATCGATTTTAAACGATAAAAAATAATGAGCAAATAAGCTGATAACAAAACCTAATTTTGATAAATAATTTAACTATTAAGAATGTTAATTTTTTTAAGTCGTTATGTGCATTGCTACTTCGCAGAACTACACCCGCGGGTGAGAGTGGCGAGCGCGGCGGCGGGGCTGACCCGCCTCCCCCTCAGCCGCCGCCGCGCCCCGCCTGCTAGCACACTCTTAACAAATAGACATATAGTGTCACGGACTTTTTTTTTATTATTAAAAGAGGAATATTTCTTTCATACACATTTTTTGAGTAACTTAAAACGTTTATGCTGCGCACGCATCGAAAGTCCATAAATGTGAATAATTTTCCCCGTTTTTGCAACATTTCTCACTGTCGCTGCGCTCCTATTGGTCGCAGCGTAATGTTATATAGCCTAAAGCCTTCCTCTATAAATGGACTATTCAACAAAAAAAGAATTTTTCAAATCGGACCAGTAGTTCCTGAGATTAGCGCGTTTAAACAAACAAACAAACAAACTCTTCCGCTTTATATATTAGTATAGATTCATTGATACACATAGAGACACGTGTATCATAAACATGTGTACACTTGCTCATAACAGTTATATTAATACAGCCAGGTGCTTTTTTATATAACAAACAAAAATTAATTTATAACAGTAAATAAATAAATTAAAATAATAATAATAATATATATAAGTATGAATTAGATTCCTATCCTTCATTTTAAAGATAATTTAACTCTAGCAAGGCATTTACACTTTTATATATAAAAACAAAAACATGAAAATATAAAATTATAAAAATAGTTAAAATCCGATGGTAAATTTTAATTACTAATTTTGCTTGATTGGGGCCATTTGCTGCTCATGTAATTGAATATTTTACAACGCGCAGTCTAATCTATACGTATAATAAAATTGGAGTGTCTGTTTGTAATATTGAAATAACCGCGTTTTACTAAATGCATATGTATGTATACACGGTACATATACCTAAATAACATTTTTTACAATTTTTGTCTCTCTGTCTGTCTGTCTGTTTGTTCCGGCTAATCCCTGGAACGGCTGGACCGATTTTGACGGGACTTTCACTGGCAGATAGCTGATGTAATAAGGAGTAACTTAGGTTACTTTTATTTTAGAATTATATGTAAAATAATAATAAAGTCACGCTTTTTTATTAAATTCAAACGCGCACGAAGTCGTGGGCACAACTAGTTAATACTATAAATTAAATGTCATTTGCGCTCTTAATGATCGTATTATACGATACGATAAGATGCTTCGATCAATCTGAAGAATCAAGACGATCGATCGCTGGAAAAGCTTACCTTCGGCTGTATCGGGTCGTAACGACTGTTCATTTCGACGGATAGTCGTTAGGATCAATCGTTTAATAGTTTGAACGGAACGATAAAAACGTGCCGTCACAGACAATATAAGGGATGTCGTGACGTTAAAACTGACGACGACTCACAGGAAGAGAACGAGTCCTGATGTCCAGTTTTTGGAGATTGATTAAATAATTTATTTATATACTTTATTGTATATAAATAAGTACACGAGAGAAACCAAAAAAATTTTGAAAAACGGTGCGCAAAGGCGGTCTTGTCGCTTATAACGATCTCTTACAGGAGCCGACATCTTAACCGATGATTTCGGGTTCAAACCCAGGCAAGCACCACTGAACTTTCATGTGCTTAATTTGAGTTTATAATTAATTTCGTGCTCGGCGGTGAAGGAAAACATCGTGAGGAAACCTGCATGTGTCTAATTTCAACGAAATTCTGCCACATGTGTATTCCACCAAACCGCATTGGAGCAGCGTGGTGGAATATGCTCCAAATCTTCACCTTAAAAGAGAGAAGAGGCCTTAGCCTAGCAGTGACAAATGGACAGGCTGCAAATGTTATGTTAATGTTGATTTCTTACAGATTTATTATTAAGAACATTCATTGCCACAGTCCATGGACGGCACGTCAAACTGTGTAACATGGCCCTTTACGTGAATTGTTATAATATTCAACGTTGAGTTCCACGACACGACGTCGCAGCGTGTCACGTCACGGTGTCATAACGTGTTTATTTGTTAAATCCGTAATTGGAAAAAAATGCAATACCAATATCCCAACTTAGTGTTCGGAGCGAACTTGTTTTTTATAGTTATGGTATTTAATATTCGATCAGGGGGTGATTCTATTTCGATCCAACGTTGACGACTGTTCGCGAAAATAAACCTCACCTTAATAGTACCTGAGGGTCAATTCAACTTATTAAGTCGGTTACGATACGATCCACATTATATTACGATCCAACTTCGACCGAACCGCAACTGGGTGTCGTTAGTAGAAAAGGAAAATGACTATGTTTCCTTTTGATTGCGATAAAGGGATTTTTTTTAGTAAACAAATCAAATCAAATGTATTTTATTCAAGTAAACTTCACAATAAAGCGTTTTTGAATCGTCAATATTTAAACATTACCACCTTTTGAAAGCAGCCCCCAGCGAGAAGAAACGGCAAGAAACTCGCAAAGTTGCTCTTTTAAACAGATTTACAAGTGTTCAATCAGTCCTTTGAATGAACCCGAGTCTAATCCAGTTTTTATTCTAAAAAGTATTCGTCTAATTAATAATAAGATTTATTGATTAATTTAGTCTTAATAAACTTTCTAAATTTTTTGAATGGTAACTTGATTATATTTTCCGGTAACTTATTAAAGAGATAAATAGACTGTATTAAGATCGTAAAAAGGGGAGTTGTTACCTCGAAATTCGAGCTCTTACTTTCGAAGACACTTTCTTCTTGGGAGCGCTCCCTTGATCTGCACACACTTGAAGAACACAACCTAGGGATGGGCAATATTATTCGTCGGATAGGAGAAAGATAATAGTTCGTTACACTAGCTAACCTTTAAGCGCGGCGCACTCACGATACACACGTCGCCGCGGGCCACACGAGAAGGGAAGTACGTCATACGTCAAAATCATGTGTCAACAATTGTCAACGTTTCAATTTATGCATTATACTAAATACGCTATAACCATTTACATTTAATGTTTTGTTTGTAAATCAAATTAAATTTAATGTTATTATTTTTAATTGTGTTTTATTGCTATTTGTTAATTCTTGAGCCGTTTCACGATGGTTTAGTTAATTAAACTATATCTTGAATATTAAGTATTATTGTGTTAAAAGACGTTCAAAATTCTCATCGCTTTTTCAACACTTCATTACGTAGTATAAAACAAAGTCGCTTACCGCTGTCTGTTCCTATGCTATGCTTAGATCTTTAAAGTTATACAACGGATTTTGATGCGGTTTTTTTTAAATAGATAGATTGATTCAAGAGGAAGGTTTATATGTATAATACATGCTCAACACGGTAGAGAAACACTGATAATTTTAGAGGTTTCTGAAGTGATGTCACAAATAAACACATTTTTTGCGCTTACATTGGAAACGCTGGCTGAACCCTATGAGATAGATCAAAATAATGTACTACAGTATGGTACACCTTAAAAAAAATCTTCAAAAAAATCTCTTAGAGATATCCCACAACAAGCATTTTTATCCTTTACTTTTTACGAGAAATAATGACTTATTTTCGAACCGATTTTAAGGAATACAGCATTAACCCTTATCCAATTAAGTGCCTTAAATACATTGTGCATTTAATAAAGATCAATACGGCCCTTTACAACATGTAATTTAAACAAATATTTTCGAAGATATTACAGATTTAAAACGCTGGGACATAGCGGTTTGTATTGTCTAACGACTGAAAAACTTTGAACGTTGTAAGACATTCTGTAATATAATTAGTATCAGTATTGCACCCGTGCGAAGCCGGGGCGGGTCGCTAGTATTATTATATACTAAGCATTCCCCTAGTTTTCATTCGCTTCAAGCTTGGATATAACACAGGTTTCTAAACTTACATATGAGTTTAGACTTATTGCTTCGTTCTTAGGGGAAACGTGTTCGGTGTGGTACACATTTGACGATCAATAAGTAATTATAATTAAAATCAAAAATCAAAATCAAAATATACTTTATTCAAGTAGGCTTTTACAAGCACTTTTGAATCGTCATTTAACAAACTATTTAAAGTAACGCTACCACCGATTCGGAATGTAGATTCTACCGAGAAGAACCGGCAAGAAACTCAGTAGTTACTCTTTTTCAACATCTAAAAATACTGTCATGTTAGTTAAATACAATTATATAAGTATGTCATGTTTCCTGTCTGGAAGTCAACAAGCGTTAACCCCACGCTTTTTTATCATCAATATACTCTTGTATCGAATAATATGCCTTCTTTACCAATGTACTTTTTACAATTGACTTGAATCTATGAAACGGCAAAGTTGAAAATGTCTGAAAATAAATAATATGAAATAAAATTATCAATTTATATGTATGTTCATTACATAACAAATTTTAACTTGTAACAATAAACGAAAAATCCATTCGAATAGAAATTAACCAAAATTAATAATAAATTACAGTTCATTGTTCAAAATCAATCAAAGTAAAGTTTTCATGAAAACGCTTTCGAATAATCCAACAGAGTAATTGACATTGAATTCAGCGATAAATTATAAGATTAACCGTATTTTTTACTCTGTATATTATCAACCGTACTTCTTCCTTTAATCTCGTTCGTCTGTCGTCAAAATAGGAAATGGCCGCAATCAATCACCAGCTAACTGATTCGGCGGCTAACAATACTGTACTTCATCACCGAAATTGCTTCTGATGTTTGCTGTGGATATATTACATTTCGACTTTGTTGTTTTTTCATGTCAAGATAGTGTTTTGTTTTTATAGTTTATTAACCTTTTTTCATTACTGGTCGTGGCATAAAGTATATCTAATCATTCAAGGCGTCCCCCCCTCCACGTTAAATTAGGGATGTACGTTAGGAAGAGTAACACTCGTACTTATGAGATGTCTTAGTGTGCTCCAGACAATGAATGTAGGAGGAGTAAGGACAGCAAAATTATTAATTCGATTATATGTTATGTATTTTTTACGTGTAGTTTAACTGCGTCTTCGTGAGTGAACAGGTGTAGGTAGAAGGTAAATTCCTTTGTGTTCAAAACGCCGCTGTGTAACGACTATGTCCCAGTTCATATTACCTCGCACACGTCTAAATTATCTATTTGATATTTATTTGTTATTTATTTAGTCCAGTTTCCACTTAAAACTAATACAAACCAATGACAAGTTATAGTATATTAAGCAAATAGAACAGTTAAGTTTTAAATATGTTACGTAAACTAATTTTGAAATCACTAATTTTTGAGTCAAATAGATCTAATTCTTTACAATGTATTATACTCGTTGGACCCAACAGAACTATGTAATTTATTAAACTAAACATATTATATATTCGAACGTAACTCTGTTTGTCTGTATGTTGTTCTTTCACGGCCAAACAACAGAACAGAATTTATTGGAATTTGGTATGAAGCAAGTTTGAACTTGAAGGATATAAGGCCACCTTTGTATTCCTAGCAACTGAAGACCAACCATAAAATCCGCAGATGAAAACTAGTGTGCTATAAAAGTGTTGAGATATTATTATTTAGTTCAAACTGAACGGTCGTCTATGTGTGTTATATGCGACACTATATTTTGTATCGATAAACAATTGATACTTAAAAATATTTTGTTTTGTTCATCAATGCCTTACTTTTTTTTCATGTATGTATTGTTTCCTTTTTTTTTCAAATCACATTTAATAACAATTTTATAAATACGTAAAACTAAAGCGAAATTGCATTATTATATTCTTAAACAAACGCGAAGTGGCACTAGCGTGACCTTGAGCGCGTCTGACGCGAGAGTTTCATTACGGTACTCATATTACTTACTTATTATTCTGATGGCACAAGTTAATCAGATTAAGAAACATCTACACAACATATGTATATTATATTGTATATCAGTTCAAAGTCTGATTTATTAAATTACAGTCACAAGAAATTTAAAATTAGATATTTCTCATAAGACTTTGACACACTTTTCTCTAAGCTGTGCCAGGATGGCGCGAATTTTACCAGACTGGCTTTGTGCAAGCCAGTCTGGGTAGGTACCACCCACTCATCAGATATTCTACCGCCAAACAGCAGTACTCAGTATTGTTGTGTTCAGGTTTGAAGGGTGAGTGAGCCAGTGTAACTATAAGCAAAAGGGACGTAACATCTTAGTTCCCAAGGTTGGTGGCGCATTGGTGATGTAAGGAATGGTTAATATTTCTTACAACGTCATTGTCTATGGGCGGTGGTGACCACTTACCATCAGGTGGTCCATTTGCTAATAAAAAAATATAATATCATTATGTGAATTTGCCAATATTTTCGCAAATGGCGTCGAATAAAAATCAAACTATTCTTTATTGAAGAAGGCTCTTAAGTGCACCTTTGCATCAGTCAGAGTTGAATTAAATTTAAAGCTACCACAAATCATATTCAAATATAATTTTGCTTTGACGTCTGTGTTGTAGACGGGTAGAGACTTAGTTGACAACAACTAATGGGATTAAATACTCTCGAAGGACATGGAATTATTGGTACTGATTATTATTTGATTAAAGGGTTTTCGAAGATAACTGGTTCCAGTAAGACGGAGTGATCGATGCAGATTTTGAGACCAGACTTTCCGAGTAGAATTATCTTCTGTTTTGGAAATTTTAACTGGCCATCTCAACAGCCAGATTTAATGGATCAGATTTCTTCCCATCTCTTCTAGCTGGGTTGCTAGCTGCTCGACTCTGCTTCACGTTGGTAGAAATGAGGGTCTAAATAACACTTTACTTTTATCGTAATATAATAATGGTCTACTCGTCGCACGCAAGTAAAGTAAATAATCTTCAACATTCATATTGCAGCCACTTGACACAAAACCTTAATAAATTTCAACTATACCTTCCACATAAATCCGTCTATTAGTCTGAAAATCTGTTCGGAATTTTTCGGTACGGTTGTTGTTAAATAGAAAGAAAGAAAGAAAAAAACATTTATTGACATACACACATATAAAGAAAAAAAATATATACAAAAATGGATATAAAAACAACATAACAATAAAGAAAAAATAATTAAATATAATGAATATGACACTTGTGTGCAGTCAAAATGAGACAGCTCAGGCTATGAGGGATTTTTATCCCTCTGCTGATTTTCAGCTGTCTCCCTTGTAGCCACGCAATGACAGTATCAACTTAAAATTACTATATATATAATACATATATAATTTTATTTTCTAATGTTGAAAAAGACTAACTACTGAGTTTCTTGCCTGTTCTTTTCGGTAGAATCTACACTCCGAACCGGTGGTAGCTTCACTTAATATAGTTTGTTAAATGACGATTCAAAAGCGCTTGTAAAAGCCTACTTGAATAAAGTATATTTTGGTTTTGATTTTGGTAGTTTTTAAGTTAATCGCGTTTAGACAAACACACGGACTGCAGGAGTCATGTAACATATTTCATTGTAATTTTTTTAACACTCTAAATTTTTACTTCTCGTATTAATCATTTTTAAGGCCATTTTTCTATTAAACCGATATGCATGAGAAATTTACACACAGTAAACGTCTGCGGCATGATGATATATGGTGTCTAGAGAGGGTTATATTTTATTACAGCCTTTGAGGATAACGAACTAAAGTTTGTAGAGCTCTGGCTTAACTCGCTACATTTCACTTTGGGTGGCGTTATAGTTTTTTCGAATAAAACCACTATCACACTGTTGACATTATTGAAAGGACAATAATTTGTCGTATCCATTTTCTTTTATATTCCCCTAAGTGATCATTTCGCTACGTACTTACCTAATTTATTTACTGTGATTATTTTAATTAGAGTAACTATTTAGATTCTTGTGACTCGTAGAACATATATAGAAGAGCCAGGCTCTAAGTTCTAGGCAAGAAAATTTCCTAATTCACGACTGCTGTTATCCTGACGCCTCCTGCTTATTTTGTATTTTTTCTTTTATTATATAGGTCGAACGAGCACTTGGGTAATATGATGGTAAGTGGTCACCACCGCCCACAGATATTGGTGCCTTAAAAATATTAACCAATCCCTATATTTTCAATGCACCACTTATGTTAAGATGTTATGACCGTTTTGCTTCTAGTGGGTGGTACTTATACAGACTAGCTTGAACAGAGCCTTACCACCAAATTGTATAGTGATTTAGTATAATTGTATAATTATATATACATATATGTATCAAACTTCTTCCTTCCTATAAGTACTACTAACACTCCAACTAAACCAAATAATCAAATAAAATAATATTCTATACTTAATATATACTCATTAGTACCAATTTCCTTCTTATCTGTATCAAATTAAATTGTATTATTGCTTATTTACGACACGATAATCCTATTGAGTACCGGGATACCAGGAATTGGCTGTTGATTAGATTGATATTGATTATATTTGATTAGATGGCCTAGTGCGCAGAACACGTGAATCTTAACTCAAAATTTCAGGCAAGCTTCAATGACTTTTCATGTACTTAATTTGTGATTAGGTATTCCAAGGTAAATATGTACAAAACTATTGATTTACACATTCCATGAGATTTCCAGAACCACTGTATTATGCACTACGAACCCTCTCCCCTTGAGAAGGTTTGGAGCATATTCCACCTCGCTTGTCCAATGTGGTTTGGTGGATACACGTGTAGCAGAATTTCGTTGAAATTAGACACATGCAGGTTTCCTCGCGGTGTTTTCCTTCACCGCCGAGCACGAGATGAATTATTAACACAAATTAAGCACATGAAAATTCAGTGGTGCCTGGGTTTGAACCCGTAGTCATCGGTTAAGATGCACGCGTTCTAACCACTGGGCCATCTCGGCTCGTTCTTGATTAACGTCTTTATTAATAGTACAACACTAATCCGCTGACTTTAATTGTACTTCCAAAGTTCCGATCACAATTTCTCAGGCAAACGTATTTTTATGAATGTTTATAATGAACACCACACATTATATAAGATCCCAACCAACAACATTTTCGAAGTTATTTGTCTTCCCTTTGCCATTAGAATAGACTTGAAAGGATAACGTATTATTATGATTTTTTTTTATTTATTTAATCGATACACCACAGTATTTGAAATATAGCACTTAAAACAAGAATACGACAAAATGACAGATACAATTTCAAACACTTAATAGGTATATACAGTATTATATGATTTGGAATAGAATTGTAATAATCCAACATGTTTAATAATTGGTCGAACTTTTTTTGTCGATTACTCTTGCTGGTGACTTATTTTTCCATAAAGTATCATTTTATTTTTGAATAGGTATTTTAAACTGGTAAATAGTTTTGTAACGCTGAATCTAAGCGGATAGGATCGTAGTGGGAGGTGGAAGATATGAATAATGACGACTTGAACAGTTGCAGGATGGGAAATTGTATTAAAAGAAGAAAATACGTTTTATCGTCTTGAAAATGAGAATTATTCTGTAACTAATTTTACTTTTCAGAATTTGGTCCTTTGTAATATTACAAGGTATATTTTCAGATCAATGACCTCTATAATTCTCGACTGATGACATTGTATATGGAATTAAGTTCTTTCTCGTGACTTAAAGTAGAGTGAATTGGGAGAAATTGTCACGTAAGCAAGAAGTGTTTCGCTCCCTTCACGTGCGCTTGCGTTCTTTTTCTTTCTCTGTGTCTTCTATTCGTGTACGGTTTTACATGATACATGATTATTTTAACTTCGTTTTATATTTATTCATGATAATTATCCTCAATCATTGTTAATTTATTTAATTGTGTCTGTCATTTAATACGTAATATGTAATGAAAGCAACGTCGATCTTGTTCCTCAACTTCTTCTTAAGTTTCTTTGTGTTATCCCACGATACCTCTCGTAATTTTTTGTCATAAAAATCCGCCATGATAACGTATTTAGTAATTTCGATCAGCAGGTTTGTACTCCATCCAAGTATATTTGAAAAATTCGCCCTTTAGTTTAAAGGTAACATAAATTAGAATCAAATCTTCTTAAAGCTCCTGCGATTCAATGGCAAGTCGTGATTGAATTCGATTGAACTTTGCTGATATGATTGTGCACGAACGCTAGTGATTTCAGTTTAGTAGCTAAAGCGATCAGATTCTATAGTGACTTACAAATTGATTTCTAGGATACCGTTGCTAGTTTTGGAATATTAGCTTCGTGGTCGTCAGACATTAAAAAAATAATAAAATACCTTTCTGAGAAACTGGTCCACACTCCTGGTGACTCACGAGCTGGCGCTTAATATCCGGAAAACTTCATATAACAGAAACGCATCATTGCGTTTTTTCATCGTGATAAAAAATAATAATATTGTAGTACACTAGTAGAGTATTCCAAGTGTCGAAAACCCACAACAGCGTGATTTTGATACGACTTGGGAACCTTCAAGAAGAGAGCGTACATTGCACCTGCAAACCGGTAATTATCCTTCTACTGGACAAACTCACCTAAGCTCACTTTGTGGGGAAGGTTACGAGCTTATTCCAAAACTTTGCTTTAATGCGAATTGGTGGATACACAAGTGGCAGTTCATTGTTATCATTCACCGCCGTGCACGAAATGAATTATAAACACAAATTAACCGTATGAAAATTCAGTAGTGAGGTACCAATTATCGGTTAGGATGCACGCGGTCTAACCACTGGACCATCGTGGCTATGAACATTAACGTCTCTATAATTATTATTTTTTTCTCAGTAATTAAGCTTCCGGGTAATCTAGGTAATTAAAGACGATGATCTCAAAGTCTTCGTCCTAAGATGACTTCAATTTTAATTAATAATTAATTAATTTTCATAAATTGGCTCAAGCTACCAATTATAACTTAATTTGAAGTGATAGGACATTTTTCTTGAGTTTTAATAGAAACTTTAAGGACATCGGGATTACTGTGAAGAAGTTCAAATAAAATTATAATTCGATTATATCTCTTCAATCTTTATGTCATCAAAATTGATTAACGATTTTATTTTACGGTCAGAATAATTATATTTATTCAGAGACAAAAATACAACAAAAACGAGCTTTTATCAGTAATACGGTTTTACAAGAGGAACCCAGGAAGCGTTCACATGCCTCTATTGCAAATCCGCTGAATTTCTTCCGCCGGTACTTCTGAGGGTATTTTTTATAAGAGGAACCCAGGAAGCGTTCGAAATGCCCCCCTATTACCAATCCGCTGAGTTTATTTCGCCAGTTCATCTTAGGTTAGAGTATTTTCTTTTTTTGAAACGGTGGTACTGTTTAATTTGACAATCAATAAATAAGTATAGACTTCTATATTGAATAAAGGTATTTGATTTAATTTGATTTGTAAAATAAAAAAAAATAACTTAAAGGAAGAAATCGAAGTTAAGAGCGTTTAATCGTTTAAACGAGTTTTCTGAAACGGTGAGCCAAATATTTATGCCAAATGGATTAATCTCCTGGTACTAACTAATATTGCTATAGAATGCTGCTCCAGCTGAAACTTCGCAGCAGTGATTTATGGCTACGATTTAGTCTGCTAGCGCTCAGGATTTCGCTGGAGCTGGCCCACACCCTGCGAACTCAGGTGAAATTATATATAACATTCTACCCCCTGGGTTCGCCCGCGTGTGAGCGAGACGGTAAATAGATGTAAGGACCTTCTCTGCACCCTGACATTTTTATGCTTAGATTAGATATTTTTTGCATGTCATTCTTAGATATGTGCTTAAAAAAATTGTCACAAAAATAAAAGTAAAAATATCTAAATTATTTTACAAGTTATTTGTGTTCGATGACTATGTGAATAAATATATGTATTTGTGCGTGTGTACATCTGTATGTTCGTGCGTGTGTACGTGCGTGGGTGAGTGCGTGCGTCTGTATACTATGTGTACAAACTTTTATGTATAAATTTATATATATATTTACTATTAAACAAAATAAATAACGTGCTAAGCTTATCATTAAAAAAAGTCTACAGATTTTTCTCATAATGGTTAGTTCTTAAATATGCATTTTTATCCTTAAACTTTTAATACGAACAAAAGTTCAGCGTTAAGCTGGAGTAAGCAGAGTAATAAAAACAATACCCAAGCGTTATTGAAGACTTAAGCTTTTTTATTTACAATAGGAAGACTGGCTCACAAATGGGACCACTAATGAAAAGTGGTTACCACCGTCCATGGAGATTGACACGGTAATACTTATCAACGTATTCCATTCCGACCATTAAAAATGCGCCACCAGTCTTGGGATGTTATGACCCTTGCCCCAATATTAACACTAGTTTTCTTCAAAACACAACAATACTAAATATTGCTGTTTGGCGGTAGAATAAGGGGTACAAACCCAGAAGGGTTTAGAAATCCTACCTCCAAGCAAATTATGGAAGCTATTATAGTGGTAAGAGAGAAAATATAACATATTTATTTATATATATTTGACTGCGTCACCTTGAATGTAAGCGGGATTACGCTGACGTATGCTCTATGGTAAATAGTTTGGGCTGTGTTGATTATCAAGTTGGTAATATTGAATTTAAATTGATACCTTGCGGGAGTATTTCATTAAGAGAATGATCCTATATAAGCAAAGCCGTAGATTTTCAATATCACGACGTGTATGGGACAAGACACTAAAATGTACGTCGGAAGGTAAAATTTGTAAATTTCGTCTGAAATGAGACCTCTGTTTGTCCCAATTTTGTGCGTAATAAACCCGACCTATCCCAGTGTTTGGAATTTAAATAGCGCGCCACATCACATAACATCTGAGCTCCCAAGGTTGGTGGCGCATTGGCGATGTAAGTGATGGTTAAAACTTCTAAAAACAGCTTCTATGGGTAGTGGTGACCACTTACCATCAGGCCTTCGTCGACCTATATTTAAAGTCAAAAGTATTTTATAAGTGGCTCCGTTTGCACTGTCTCACTCTACAAGCCAGAACACAACAATACAAAGTATTTTGGTGGTAGAATATATTATGTGTTGTTGGTACCACCACCAAGATATAAATAGTTATGATTATAAATAAAGTTGATGAAACTGCAAATTCAGCTACTTATAAATAACAATAACATTACTATACAATACTAAATCCTTTTCCAAAACGTGCCGTATCTCCTGGCATAAGTTTTATTCATATGAGCTTAACAGTTCTTTAGTTAGGTATTACAAGAAAAACCTAATTACACAAATTTTATTTCCATAAGAATTGTTAACATTAAGGCTTTATATATCAAGAAAAATTAAAATAGTTTCTGTACAAATCATACCTGCGTGGATTGATGGCAAGAATGCTAGCAGCATGTTCCCGTTGAATCGCAATTTCTATCCCCTGGGCAAAAAATGAACCAGCCATTCTGTCACCAGTGGAGGCAACAAGGCGAGGTGTTATACTTTTAATGAAGGTTTTGCACTACTACTCCAAGGTCCAAGTGTTTCAACTGCAGATGGAACAAATACATTATTTGGAATAAGAAACGAATATTTGTATTGGTTTGCTTCAGCTTTTTCCGCAGCGGCTCCGGCTCTTAACATTGTTTCTCTGATATAAGACGGGGCCAGTTTACATTACATGATGAGAAGCCGAGATGGCCCAATGGTTAGAACGCGTGCAGCTTAACCTGATTGATGATTTCGGGTTCAAACCCAGGCAAGCACCACTTAATTTTCATGTGCTTAATTTGTGTTTATTATTCATCTCATGCTCGGCGGTGAAGGAAAACTTCGTGAGGAAACCTGCATGTGTCTAATTTCAACGAAATTCTGCCACATGTGTATTCCACCAACCCGCATTGGAGCAGCGTGGTGGAATATACTCCAAACCTTCTTCTCAGAGGGAGAGGAAACTTTAGCCCAGCAATGGGAAATTTACGGGGCCAGTTTAATTAAATGTTATTATTTTGTGTCTAGTAAATTTATTTTCTATTTCCATTATTAAAAAATACCAACGTATTGAGAATTTCTTATTTTGAAGTCGGTCAATAAACAACAGCTCTACAAATGGCTTCATCTAACTGATAGACAACCCGAATCAATTTTCGGAACGTTTGTCCTCAAAATGTCCAAGTTTACTAAAGTGCGCTATATGTCAAACAGTATGTTTTTCGCCTTTATTGATGTTCTTAAACCAGTCGGGTTATAGCTTTTTTTATGATTTATTTTATTGTCTATTCACAGGACTTCCCAAATGAGGAGTGTAATCATTTCAGGGCTCATGTGAGCTTCTTTATTCCTCTTAAATTCCTGAACATATTTGGATGTATGTTGTATTTGTATAATTCTTGTTAATTATTGTTATCAAGTGAATGTATAAATTAACAACAATTTATTGGTTATAATAATTTATGTTTTATTTCATTCAGTATTGTGAAAATTGAATGATTCTTAATGAAATGAATGGTTTTCATTTTTATCTATTGAAATGATCTCGAGTGACACGGTCAATGTATTCATTCATTCATTCAGAAGGGCGTGTATTTATTATTGAAAGTAAAAAAAAAAAACTTTACTTAAGTGTAATTGTATTAGTACGTTGTAATAAACTTCTTTAATTCAAATGTTATTGTCGATGGACATATGATCTAAAATATTGAAAGAATTAAATAAAAAGTAAATTATAATTAAAACGCAACGATTATGTTTCAGTGGACAAAATATTAAAGCGTTTTTACACTCCTTTATATCTGTCACGTTCTCATTCTTGATCACTGACCACATGATCCACTGACCACAGAAAACTTTGATGGTAAAATTATCCCGAAGTTTTACGAGATGAAAGATGACTGAGGATCTGTGATTTGGGTATTTGTGATTTTCAATCGTATTTAATTAAAATATCTATCTATTTTGTTAAATCAGTAATGTTTGGGCGTAATTGCGTAACAAATATTCAAACAGATAAATAATCGTAATAATAAAATCGCAACAAAAATTTAAAGTTTATAAAACGTGTAATATAGCTTTTTAAATAAATCAAGGCTAGATTTTCGCAATGTATATTATAAAGATATAATTGCGCGTCACTTACGTACGATTCGCTTGCTCGCGTAGGTGTGTACGAAGCTTTACGGTCTATTTCTCAATCTGATAATACGGTTATTGAAAACAGATGTAAACGTAGGTTTACATCTGTTGGAATATGTTTCTTGAAACTAGATGAATAATGTTTAAGAACATAGCCAAAAATTTTATATTTAAAGCCCCAGATTCGTACGTGCAATTTATGACTAAAGAAAAACAAGTGCACTTAGAAAGAAAATAAAGTATGTGGGTATATTTATTTTAACCTTCTCCTCATAAGTCTCCCCCTTCCCAACAGTGGGACGTGGACGTGGGCTGTAAGTTAACTTTTTTTTATTTCAAAACTTTCGTATATTTGTAACTTAATTTAAGTAAATATTTCATAAATGAGAATAATGAGTACTATTAAAATTGGTTTGAGTAAATCTTATTGTGAAACGGCGATCGATGTCGTGCACGGCTTACAGATTGAAAATTGATAATTTTCATTGCCAAGGTCATTTTTTTATTTTTTTAGTTACCCGAGCGAGTTTCTGTTCATATACAATTATGTATGTAATTAATTTGACAAAAAAAAAAAGACCCGCTGAGTTTCTTTCTCCGGTTCTTCTCAGGTCAGGGTGTTCGCTGGACATTAAATAAAAAAAAAACACTAAATTCGTCGTGGGACGAAGTTGCTTTCCCTATAAATTATATATTATGTATTTAATAAGACACAATAAAAAAATAACAATGTTTCATTATAATTAATTGACTATGAGAAGAATTGAAAATCATATAGATTATTATAATAGAAACAATCAAAAAGAAAGAGAGGGAAGGGTTACCTGGAGGGGGGAAAGTTATTTTGAATCTATTGTAAACCGCGTAAAAGAATCATGTTACCAAAAGGGGGAAAGATCAATGGCATTCAAAAAGCTAACAGCCATTCTACGGACGATACCGCGGCGATTAGTTATAGTCTTATTTCAATACGTTTAGTTTCACGTCAAGAAAATTAAAATCAATGTTACTAGACTATTCGAATAACTGTGATATCAATTTAAAAAAATATATACCTAACGTTGAATACGTTTACCTTACCTACCTATATACATTTCACGTTGTACATACTTATATATAATATAATTGACATATACAGAATTATATTTTGCACATATACCTAGTCGTTTATGAATTTATTGTTGGTTATAATAAATAAAATGATATAAGGCACCGAACACGTGAGGCGTGAATACGTAGGTAAAGCCGCGAACTGAAACGAGTATTATATATTTTACGGAATTATATATAACTACCTTGATATCAATTTAAATGGTTCGTTTTATTTTTTATATTGAAACCTCATTACAAATATTTTATATCTGTACCAGAAATAAGTTTCTTGTCGAAGGAGTTTCGATTTTATTACTCGTAATATTTGCGTTTATTTTTGATTAGTACATTTTTTCACTTTTTTTAACTTCCATAGCCGATATCGGAAATTACTTTTCTTTTAAAGAGCTTTTTATGCGAGCTAATTTATGATTACAAAACGACAAGAGCGTCTACTATTAATTTACAAAATGGCGGTCATAATTTTACGCGCGCTTTTATTTTAATAGAATTCATTTGATTTTCTATGTTTATATTTCCGATTTTAAATTTTCGTAGTGATAATATTTGTTAGTGCAATTTTGGATACATTTCTTTTATTTTCAAAAACAAAAAGAATTATTATTAGTTTTCCCTAGAAGTTGAGTCCCATTGAAATTTTTTTATGTTCTAACAATAATTTTACTTTTGGTTTTGTATACTATTATTTTATTTTTGATTGCCTTGAGGTAGACGAGCAAGTAGACCACATGATGGCATGTGATCACCGTTGATCATGAGCGCCAGTAATCCAAGAGGAATAGCTAAGCCGCTGGCTTCCAGAAAAATCCTCTTTTTTGGCTGTAAGAGTATGCTTTTTGCCATGCTTTTTCGATTTTTTAATATTGTTACGCACATTCGATCGTTGCACTGTTGATTAGGTTTTTAATAAAATTGATTTTTTTTTTTTTTTTTATTAAGTAGCTGCTTCAAATATAAATAATATACGTGCGAACGATATTTTTTTTCTTAATTAATTTTGTATGTTTTGTGACAAAATATTTTCATTTCATTAAAAATATTAAAAGAAGGTTTCATCAAGCAGCTGCATATTGCAAGTTAAGAGCATATGCCAGACGAGGAATCAGATTTAGAGGATGTTACGCAGATTGCGAATCCGAATCACATTTTAAATCCAAGTCAGCTTGTAAAGGTTTTAAAAATATTACGAGATGAAAGAGCTGAGATGGCCCAGTGGTTAGAACGCGTGCATCTTAACCGATGATTTCGGGTTCAAATCCAGGCAGGCACCACTGAATTTTCATGTGCTTAATTTGTGTTTATAATTCATCTCGTGCTCGGCGGTGAAGGAAAACATCGTGAGGAAACCTGCATGTGTCTAATTTCAACGAAATTCTGCCACATGTGTATTCCACCAACCCGCATTGGAGCAGCGTGGTGGAATATGCTCCATACCTTCTCCTCAACGGGAGAGGAGGCCTTAGCCCAGCAGTGGGAAATTTACAGGCTGATTATGTTTATGTTATGTACGAGATGAAAGCTCTTGAGTAAAAACAAGTACTTGTCGGTAAATTTGTCGAATCACGACTCCACTTCGGAAATGCTCCAAATTTTTTTCTATCGTTCTTTACCAATTTTATTTAGTCCTAAGTAATATTAAGGAGGCGCATGTCTTTGAACCTTAAAAAAAACATAAAAGTGATAATTAGGTTAGATTTCCGATGTGGAACCGTGATTCGACAAATTTCCCCAAGTATCTTATACATTTTAAGATTTTGTTTATATCATAGATGCCGAATTATAAGTACTAAACCATGAGCGGTCTGTAAGGCCACACTTAGTAGAGAGATGGTATAAGTGGTAGGTATAACACACTACCACAAAGGCACATTAATAACGAAAAATAAGAGAATTTGTTTAAGAAGATTCATGACAGGTATGTCCTGTTAAAATATATTTTCCATACACATTTCAACTAGAACAGTATTATAATATATATTTAAATTTCCCGTATAATGGTTGTGAGGCTTTACGAGCCAGCTCAGTACGGCTGATTCGAAGACGTTGGCTCCAACGACCATTTTTATTCCTATTTAAATATACATTTTAACAAGTCTTTTTAAATATATTTAAAATGGTGCTTTGTAAAATAAATAGCAAATGTCGAGTTGTATTGCTGAATGAATGCTGGCTGGATGCAGGCCAAGAGACAGTGCGTTAGGGATCGCTTTGATTGATATATATTTTTTAGTTTATCATCTCTACTAAATTTAAAAAGCTAAAGTTATTTTTATAAGAAAATTTTGAAAATAAAACACGCTAAGTATACTTACGATCCAAAAAACTCTTTCATAGTTCCGGTTGACACCTTTTTCATTTACGTGGTTATTGCAATAAAAAAAATCGTACCAAAAATGACAACTCCATATTTGAAAATTCAAGCTCCTATGTATTTCGGGGTGAACCAAATGTTAGAGTTATTCAGTAATCAGTTTTTCCATACAAAATTTTAGTCCATTTTTTAACATATTATTCATTTAATTTACAAAAGTCGAGGATAAGCAACATTAATATTATATACTCTCGGAAAACTAAAGAAGATCTAAGCGTTCAGAAAGCGGAAAGTGAATTTGTTTCATACACAGATAATTGAGAATCTTTGTAATTCCATTTAAGAATAACTACTAACATTTACCGGTTTTTCTCAGTATATTCTACAGTTTAAGCTAAGGGTAGATTTACACAACAAATTAGATGAGCGCTTAAGAATCTAATTGAATAACGTATTTGAGTTTCATTTTATTATTCCGCTTAACTAAAAACTTTTTTATAAAAGTCTTTAAACAGTTTCCCGTAAGAAGGTCTTATTTAACGCCACATGTATAGAAAAACTGTCACACGTTTAAAAATATTTTCAATTCGTGACAGCACGTTCTAAAATATATTTACTGCTATTAATAGTTAAATGTAGACATGACTGATGTGATGGAAGACAACTGTTTTTATATTTAGGCGAAAGTATTCTTTACGTTTGGGGAATAAAGTCGAATATTGCATGGTATATACGTTTGTTGTTTTGCCTGAAATGTTAGTTGAACGGATATGTAGTTAAGTGGATCTTTTAGGGTAGGAACACACTTATTATACCTATTAATTTGAATTTATTATAATAATCACATTGTGGTAGAGTTGTAGGCAATTCATAAGGGTAGGTGCCACCCACTTATCAATTAGAAAAGCAATATATATAAAAGCAATAGATCTTGCAAGGGTTTTAAGTAGGCTTTTCATAGTGCTATGTTCAAGTGTAACTGTGCCGGTTAGAGACACGAGAGATGAATAAAGTGGCAAAGTATATCCTTTCTATAACCACGTACTTTGACTAGGAAGGAAAATGTTAATGTGTCTATATATAGAAAGCAGTATGTATTTGTGTGTGTTTAATAAATGATTTTCGTTCGCTCAAGGTCACGAATGTTAGACTTTGGATGGACTCGAAGTTAGACTCAAGACTTAAGATTATGTTCAGAAGCCAAAATGAACCACACAACTTTATTTGCACGTTCATTTAAATAATATTATAAATTACTAATATAGTGGATATATACAGGGAGACGACCAAAGAAACGATGGATGGATTGTGTGAAAGACGATATGGTTAGAAAGAATGTTACTTGTGAGATGACGTCAGACAGAGAAGCATGGAAGAAGACATGCTGCGCCGACCCCGAGTAAAATTAGGATAAGGACAGGAGGATGATGACTAATTTGGCGTAGTCTGCCCTTATTCACCTTTATAACTATTAAAATATAAACGTAACGTCATTTGTTCTTAGAGATTTAAGATACTTTCGTTGCTCGTCTTTAAATTAAGCAAAAGCACTAACTAAGAATTCATCTCTTGTCATACGGTCTTTAAAATATCCAATTAAAATTATATTAAACATTGACAATTTTAATCTTGTGTTGGCTTGGATAGTTATTTTTATAAGCAAGTGTGTACTGACCTTTGAATTTTGATTGTGAATTCGTTATCGATTTATTCTCATTTGAATGTTGAGTTGAATGATTCACTTACCAGAGCAATAGTAAATGAACTAATTCCCTATTAGGCAAAAGCCTGAAATAGAAGTCATTATCATCCTCCTGCCCTTATCCCAATTTACTTGGGGTCGGCGCAGCATGTCTTCTTCTTCCATACTTCTCTGTCGGACGTCATCTCACAAGTAACATTCTTTCTAGCCATATCGTCTTTCACACAATCCATCCATCGTTCTTTGGCCCTTCGTCTATATCCATCCACATCCATTCTCAAAACCTTTCTCACAACATGGTCCTCATTCCTCCGTATAACATGCCCATACCAAGACAGCCGGTTTCCAGATAGCTTCTCGGTTACCGGTGCCATCTTCAAACTTCCTCTTATGTACTCATTCCTTACTCTATCCATTCGCGTAACACCACACATTCCTCTAATGCGTATTGGTACATATGCTTCATAAATACAAAATTTCAAATATCCTGTCTATTATCTTCTAGGTTATAACGATGTTGTCCTCCTGCCCGATCTGCCTCAACCATTATTCTCAAGAGTGACTACTCAACTGGACCGTATTATAGTGCATAATTATGTACACCGATACGGGTTCGCTTTATATCTCGCTTTCTATATGATGAAATGGCAAACTCGTCATAAGTCGACAAATTTAAACCGCGTAGTAAGAGTTTAAATATTGCCAAATTACTTCGAACTGCTAATGAGAATTTCTCGACTGAAAAACCAGATCTTGAGATCTGCGCCTTTATAGCTAGCTACTAGACAGATGAAATAGAATAGCATTAATTTCGATAATACAATTGTAATTGATTTCATTACCAATACGTTACTTGATGGTCATCTGTAAGGATAAGTTTATAACGCCAAGTTTCCGACTCCGCAAAGTCAATAAATACTTCTTGGGGCAAAGTATCCGTTTCTATAATAAAATTCTGCAGACATTTTTAACTTTGCCGTTTCATAAATTCAAATCATTTGTTAAAAATACATTAGTAAAGAAGGCATATTATTCGATAGAAGATTATATAGATGATAAAAAAGCGTGGAGTTAATGCTTGTTGACTTCCAGGCAGGAGACATAACATACATATATAATTGTATATAACTAACATGACTGTATTTTTAGATATTGAAAAAGAGTAACTACTGAGTTTCTTGCCGGTTCTTCTCGGTAGAATCTAAATTTCGAACCGGCGGTAGCTTCACTTAATATAGTTTTTTAAATGACGATTCAAAAGTGCTTTTAAAAGTGTACTTGAATATTTTGATTTGATTTGATTGACGCCGTAAGAAATAATTATATTATGATCATTGAACTGTCAATTCGCATTTACTATAGAGATGTATGTATAATGATGCAACCGCGGTCTTCGTCTGGAAGGACAAGACTACTCTAAACAACGCGATAAGGGTTTATGACATGATATGGTTAATATTTCTTACAGCGCCTTTGTCTATGGGCGGTGGTGACCACTTACCATCAGGTGGCCTATATGCTCGACCGCCAACCAACGCCATAAAAAATAAAAAAAAAAGATATAAAATGGCTATGAAAGAAGAGACACCGTTTTCCGAGGATTTGATCAATGAGAGTTATTTACTTAAACGTGTATTAGTCATTAAGATAATTGTTAAATACTTTTTCAGTTATGTAATAAAAAAAAAATTTAAGCACATAGATGTGTGCGTTTACATACGCTCCAAACCTTCTCCTCGACGGGAGAGGAGGCCTTCGCCCAGCACTGGGAAATTTACAGGCTGTTAATGCTGTGTACATACGCGCGTTAGATATACTATTTCTTCGGCGTAATTGAAAACTGTAAGTTTCTGTAAAATAATAATAATTACTATTTTATTTCTTCTTTGTTGTCACTACTATACCACTTAAGTATATTTCGAACGACTTAACATTTAATTATCAGTTTAGCAATCAACTTCGTCGTGTAGTTTTAATATCACCCTGTGAATGCATATCATAATAACACACTCTCACATTTTTCTATAACGCGTCAGAAGTATAATAATAATATCACCGACGATGCCCAAGCATTGGATCACGAGACGCATCAATCCGAAACATTGATGTCGGTAAAATCGCCGAAGAGGAATGTTACCAGATGGTATATTTTCTCTAGAATTGTATTTATGAAATAATTGCATATCTTCGATGTAATGTCGAGCCGAGATGGCCCAGTGGTTAGAACGCGTGCATCTTAACCGATGATTTCGGGTTCAAACCCAGGCAGGCACCACTGAATTTTCATGTGCTTAATTTGTGTTTATAATTCATCTCGTGCTCGGCGGTGAAGGAAAACATCGTGAGGAAACCTACATGTGTCTAATTTCAACGAAATTCTGCCACATGTGTATTCCACCAACCCGCATTGGAGCAGCGTAGTGGAATATGCTCCATACCTTCTCCTCAACGGGAGAGGAGGCCTTAGCCCAGCAGTGGGAAATTTACAGGCTGATTATGTTTATGTTATGATGTAATATTTGATGAAGTCATGATTATATGACAGACGATAAGAAACTATTTATATCGAATCTTAACATAAATAATACCTGTCGTATATTAAAACAGATAAAGACATTTTTGACATTTGTTCCACATATAAATGCATTGTAACGTACACGCCATTATCGACTCTATTGTGTACAAACGAAGTTATAATTACGCTTGCATTAGTATAAATTACATCCCCGTTGGCTCTAAGATGCAATTTACCGGGCTTTTTGAGCCGTGACATGACATCTTCTTGATCGATGATTTTACGTGACTGTTATTAATGTACTAGTTCTGGATTCCGGTGATTAAATCAAATGTATAGTTATATATAATGTGAAATGACTTTTATACAAAATAGGTATATATATCAGAATTTATTTTGGTTCTGTGTCGTTCTAATCTAGACAGGAGCTAAAATTGCACAACAATATTATGAAAATGTACTAAGTTATAGAATTAATAAAATTATCAAATATATGAAAGTGTTCTAATCTTATTGGCGAGCCAGTTGATTATATTTGCAACAACTGGGGCTATCACAAGACAACACGCTTGCTCTCAACAAAGTTTCTGGCGCCTTAACAATAATAGATTTGGAATTAAATAAAAAATTGAATAGCTTCATTATTAATTTACAATATTTTCTCAAAATTACGATTTATTAAAGAGTTTGAATTTAATGGGATTTTCAGTTGGGGTTATGACCTCTGAAAATCCATACCTTATTTTATTTGCTTAAAAAGTAAGACCACTGTAAATTTGGCCAAAAATTTTTTTTTTTTTATGAGCTTAGAAATTACATTGAGCTCGTCTTTACCGAAAAAAAAAATTACCGGAATTTACCGGACCAGTAAATTATTTTAAAAACAGTTATTAAAAATCTTGAATTTTCATAATAAATAATAAAATAAATCTTTGCACGGCGTGAAATATCAAAACTACATCGGTGATGGTGATTGCCAGACATACAAAGCCATCACGGATAGTAATCCATACGAAAATTTTAAAGTGCAAAAAAAGAGTTTTTGAAGTGTGCTGTTTTAACGATGGCCTCACAAGTATTTTGAAAATTATGAAGGCTCTGCAAATGGATATAGGTATCCAGTCCTATATTTTTCGCCTCGAAACCGACGCGAAGCGAATCGAACACGCCGAACGAACTTTGACGGATGCATCAAAAGAAGCACGCTCTGCCATCAAATCGTCGAGAAAAGCAAGTGAGGGGGAATTTTCCAACGTTGAAGGGTAGCTCTATGGTCCTGGGATAGCATAGGATTATAGGATTGACGGTAAAAAATTTTTAGTCTTTGAATTTTTCATTTCATCATATGTAAAACTAAAAACGTGTTTTTCTCGAAATGTCACTTTTTATAACGGCACGCAGCATAACTCGAACAATTTTCATTCTTTTGATTTCAAATTTTGTCAATATCTTTGAAATAACATTTCGAAACACGTACGGGATTTTCGATAAGGTAATCTAAACATTTTTTATTAATATAATCATTCGGATTATCTTTTTTTTTGCGAAAAAAGGAACTTACTCAGCAATCAAACATTGCTCGCCAATTTTACAAAAATAAATATTTTTGAAATCCCCTAGGTCATTCTCTAGCTTTAACTGTACAGATATTGGAGAATTTTTGTTTTATGTTCCAGGTCAAAATTGTATCAGTTATGCTGCGTGCCGCGGTGCCTTGAATTCGTCATGGCTCCAGAGAATGGCTCTCGCGTTGCCACTTCTTTTTATTTATTAAGACACAATATCTCGTGTTTTATTTTTAACGTTTCATAAATTCAAATCATTTGTAAAAAATACATTCGTAAAGAAGGCATATTATTCAATACAGATGATAAAAAGCGTGGGGTGACTTCCAGGCAGGATATATTGCATACATATATAATTGTATTTAACTAACATGAGTGTATTTTTTTATGTTTAAAAAGAGTAACTACTAAATTTCTTGGCGGTTCTTCTCGGTAGAATCTACATTCTGAACCGGTGGTAGCTTGACTTAATATAGTTTGTTAAATGACGATTCAAAAGTGCTTGTAAAAGTCTACTTGAATAAAGTATATTTTGATTTTGATTTTTTGATTCTTATGTTACAAAGCATGTCATACAAAAGCCTACAGTTAATATGTGTTGTTATTTTTAAATTTTAATTGTTTTTAATTAGCATACCTATTCGTTTTGTAATTCATGGAAAATTGTTTTAATTGGTGGTAGGGCTATGTGCAAGCCCATCTAGGTAGATTTCACATACTCATCAGATATATTGCCAAACAGCAGTACTTAGTATTGTTGTGTTCCGGTTTGAACGGTTGGTGAGCCAGTGTAGCTACAGGCACAAGGGATATAACATCCTAGCTCCCAAGGTTGGCGGCGAATGTCTATGGGCGATGGGACCACTTACCATAGCATGTAAAAGCCCAGTGGAATTAAGTATAATATTTTGATTTTGGAAGAGTTATTGTTAACATTTAACCTATTTGATAACAATTAGAAAAAATAATTCTGAGATTGTTCCCAAATGAAGTTATTTAAGTTCATTACCCTGGGGCACAGAAGGTATTATTTGTATAAACAATATTAAAACAATTATCGCTTTCTTGGAATTATCTCTAACGGCTGCGAAATGTTACAAGACATCGTAACAGCAATAATTAATACTTATCAAAATAAATGGAGCCGAAATGGCTCAGCGGTTAGATCATATAAATCTTAAGCGATGATTGTGAGTTAAAATCCGGACAAGATAACTGATTTTTCATGTACTTAAATTGTGTTCATAATTCATTTCGTGGTGGTGGAAGGAAAATGAGGAAATCTACGCGTATCAGATGTGAATCTGCCACGTGTATATCAACACTGCAGCCGCTTGGTGGAATAAGCTTGAAATCTTCTTCAAATCTCAATTCTTCAAATGAAGAAGAAGCATCAGCCCAGCAAAGGAACATTCATAGACTGTTTCTTTTTATTAATCAACTTTTATCCTTTATAATATCAGAACAGTTAAAGTAAAACATTATTAGATACATTTGTTAATTACTTATGACAAATGTCATAACAAAGTCTCGTTAATATTAGTTCGAAATATAGTTTGTAAGGTTCTAAAAGGTATCAAGCGTTCTTTGGGTACTGAAGAAGTTCCATTGGAGAATTTCAATGATACCTTACTCTTATGAATATTCTTGAAGATTTGTTTGCTTGAGAACAATAATGAAGTATTAACAATGAGAAGTTATCAGGATATCCATTAAAATAAATGTCGTACTGATGGATGTGACTGCTTATGTCTCTAGTGGGAAACTTATAAGGCTGATCCCGACGTTCTGGGTTCAAACATCAGATCGGGCCAAAAATTTTGAATATCAGCCTATCTGTCAAGTTGAAAGTGTATACTTCCGAAAATTGCCTCGAAAATTAAGTAAAGATATCGATAATAATCAGCCTGTAAATTTCCCACTGCTGGGCTAAGGCCTCCTCTCCCGTTGAGGAGAAGGTATGGAGCATATTCCACCACGCTGCTCCAATGCGGGTTGGTGGAATAAAGATATCGATCCTGCGCCTGAATTCGTTCCAGTCGTATCGGATTATGAGAGTAAGGGAATAGAGTGTGCTAACTTGGGCACTAAATGTCCAGCGTTGTTGGCTAGTCTCCCGTCAAAATAGCCGCCGTGTCATCAGTAATAAATATGCGATTATGTGTGGTGATTTCAATGTTAACTTGTTGAAGGAAACGATGAAAACTACCAGTTTAATTTAAAATATAAATATTATAAACCAACCAAGTCGAATAACGACCCAAGCTTTAACGTGTATTACGATTTTGAACAATTGTGTCATTAAACATTCATAAATAGAGATAAGAAAAAATAGAGGTCCAAAAACACATCCCTGAAAACTTTTTTCTGTTATAACGTACAGAAATTTAATCAGATCAATTGGTTGGAAAACTCTCAAGCTTTTGAGTTGAATATCCGATCGTTTAACCGGAAAATGTTAATCGCAACTCACACTCAATTCCAAAGGGTATATATATACTTTCTTTTGTTAGAAAGGGTCTGACCTTTCTTATTATAAATTGCTGACTTAGAAAACAAATTTGGTAAACTTTTGTTATAACATTTGAAGTGTGTGAAGATGGGTCGATTATTGGAATAAAATATTCTTTGGGATGAAAGTCAAATTTCGTCTAACATAATGAAGCAACTATTTTTTAATATCCTATTGGGCTGAGCTAAAATATTTTTTTATATAGTTTTGAAGCTCATCCCAAATCTGCTTTAATACTTAAAAAAATCTTACTCTTCTAACACAATAAGGTTTTTTATTTATTATGGAAGGGATCAAAATGGACACCATATTACAACTGTTAGAAATACAAGCTGCTACTTTCACCATTAATACACCCCCACTGTATTCTCGGAATATTGAGAATCTAGGTCACCTTCACGTACATCTCTCTCTCTTATTGGTCCATCTATGTACATTTTGTTTTAATTTTATTGAGTTATGTTTAAATTATTTTTTATAAAATAAGTAGGCGGAGGGGAGTCAGCCTCCTTATGGTAAGTGGTCACCCTAGTCCATAAACATTGTCACTGTCATCATGCCAATTTTGTTAACCTTGGGAACTAAGATGTTTTGTCTCTTGTGCCCGAAGTTACAATCGCTCGCTCACCTTTCGTACCGGAACACAATAATAATAAATTTGGCGGTAGAATATGCGATCAATAATAAAAGAAATACAAACTATTTAATTCCTAAAAACAATTTGTCTTGTGCCTTATTATTCTGACACTATTTAAACCAGAACAAAATATTTCAGAGCGTTACTGATCAAGGACTCTTAAAAACTAAAACTTCCGTGACGTATACGATGTTTGTTTATTAAAAGTATTTGTTATAATAATCTCTCCGACCCTCTAATTTATAGGCAATATACTATTACTAGCAGTGAGTCATGGAACGAAATAATTTGGAATACTTCCAAACTACAAACCAGTAATCATTGAAATCAGAGGCTAGAAACTACCATAACTCTTGTGAATATTTATTTTAATATGGCATAAATTATGTTACCATTTCTCAATAATTACAGCTTTAACATTTAATATGGCAACTACTGTAATGATTGGAGGAAAGTCATAGCTGAGTTTCTTGGCGGTTCTTCAATATTTTGAACCGCTGGTAGTTTCAAATTTAATTTAATTTAGTGCTGTAACATGACGATTCAAAAGTGCTTTTATGAACCTGCTTAAATAAAGTTTTTTTTTCAACGGAGATTTAATCGCGTAGTGAATGTCACAGTACATAGCATGTGCACTGCTTTTCTTACTTCTATTAGATGGAATCTGACTCGATCAAAGATAGTGTGGGTACAGGACTAGAGGCATAATTAAAGCTTTGGTGTATAGTTTGTGCTACGAATAACTGATCAGATATTCTACCGCCAAGTAACAGTACACTGTATTATTGTGTTCCGGTTAGAAGGGTGAGTGAGCCAGTGTAATCACAGGCACAAGGGACATAACATCTTAGTTCCCAAGGTTGGTGGCGCATAGGTGATGTAAGGAATGGTTAATATTTTTTACAGCGCCTTTGTCTATGGGCGGTGGTGACCACTTACCATCAGGTGGCCCATATGCTAGACCGCCAACCATCGCCATAAAAAAAAAAAAAACGAAGTTCTTAACGGAAAAACCTGATATTTTTTTAATTGGCAGAATATCGGAATTGTAACCTCACTAGGCCAATGAAGTGGTCAGGTTTTTACTATGTATATTATATATACGGCTATATTTGTTCAATACACTATTGGAAAGTATATTTTGCACGAAAGTTTGCTTAGTGTGTAATGCATTTTCTACCTTAGGATGTGCAGGAAAGGACATTTGTAAGAGTACAAAGTATTAAAAATCAAGGGACGCCCTGGAGGTGGAATATAAAAATTCATGATTATCAATTAACAAAATCAATAAATAATTGAAGAGAAAATAAATATAAAAATAGTTTAGTTAATAAATGAATGATTAAAATAATATGTATATCAAAGAAGCCTATGGTCTCCACCATTTGGGCACAACGCACACATTTAAAGACTAGAGAGTGGCGGCGGAGTGGGGCATGGCGGAGTAAGGGGCAACAAGCCGTTCACCGTCACGGCAAACAATATACGTCGTTTCACATCAATAATAATAATGAATTACTAATGTATTGCTACACGGGACCACACGGGAAAAATCACTGAAGCAACCGGTATTTAGAAAAAAAAAATCTTTATATTTGTCAAAATGCGCGCAAGAGTATCCTTGAATAAAGTATATTTTGATTGGTATATTTAGTTAACCAGTTTGTCATTCGTAAATAGAATATTTTAAAACTCAAATCTATATAAATAATCAAGTCAAGCGATTTTAATCCTTATTCATAGGATGGGTGAGTATATTTTAATTAAAACGAGAGACGGTTGAGACGCAAGGTGATAAAACTTAAGCTCTTTTCACAATACGAACTTAATATAAACGTTATGTATGTAGTCTGAAATTTTATTTTGAATATTATACACCTGCTTTCAAAGATAGAAAAGTATTTTTATGTAATATATAAAATATTTTCATATAGACTATTCCGATCGATGTAGGAATAAAGATAAACAATCCTTAGGTTTACGTAGACGCACCACCATATTTGCTAATAGCTCAGCTATATTGTGATGCTAACAATTCTTGATTACTATATCTTTATTTATGAAACAACACCTAGCAATTTAATATGACTTCCATAGTTCCGATAACAGTTTCGTCAACGTTCAAAACGCCATTTTTTCTTTGAATATTAAAACTCGACCAATGAAATCGCGTCAATTCGCTGTCATGTTGTTTATTTTGGTTTTGTCCTCTTGTGATCGGAATTGACTATAGAGAAGCGGATAGGCTAATAAGGCACCTGATTGAAAGCGATTACCACTGCCTATAGGACCTATAAGAAATATAAATCATTCCTAATATCACCAATGCGCCACTAGCTTTGGGAAAATTTTATGACCCTTGTGCTTGATCGCACTGGCTCACTCTCTTTTCAAACCGTAACACAACAATATTATGTATTGCTGTTTAGCGATAGAGCATATGAAGGGTGGGTGGTACCTACACAGACGGACTTGCACCGAGCCGTATCAAGTCCTGTGTCAGTCGTTGCAACACGGGAATCTGAATTGAAGATTGCAGGTTCAGACAAGCGTCGCTGAAATTCCCTGTGCTTAATTTGGATTTATAATTCTCGTGCTTACTTTACTTTTCTTCCAAGATGTGGATGTGTAGTTCTGGTATCTTCCTCAACACATACTAATAGCAATCTAGATCTACCTAGACTTCTCCCTACCTAATCTTAACATATCTACTTAACATACAACATAGTTTTAGACAGTAGCCTTAATACATGTTAACATTTATCTTCAACTTTAAATTTTTAAATAATTAAATGCTTTGTAAGCTAAACTAAATAAAACACAGATTCATTCACATTTAATTAAAATATACGTATTTGAAGCATTTCGCTTGAATATTTCTTTTTGAATTAACGCAATTAGCGAGTCGGGAAGAGTGGTACATCAATTAGTAAATAATTGAATTGAGATCGCGTTAAATTCGCTAACTCAAGGTCGTTGAATTATTATAACTTTCAATGGATTCAACATCCATAGTTTGTTAACAGAAGGGCTTTAAATATTCTCCAATGGTAACTGAAGAGTTTATTTGAACGCGCTTGAATCTCTTATAATTAATGAGGAAATTAATGATCGGAACTTTTAATCTACCATGTCTGGTGTTGGGACATGTTATCTCTATTTTGCCATTGATCATTGTCCTACAATTTCGTCGCCGACTCTGACGATCAATCCGTCCGTTGCTTGGAACTAAATTGACGACTACGGATGACAATCTCTTGTACGAGTATCATTTAGTATTCAACATACATCTGATGTTGAATTTAGTAAAAAAAAAATGCCTATTTTATAGAATTTCTCTGAATTTTAGTGTCTCTACAGATACTTTCATTAAAATCTTACTTTATATCTGTGTCTAGTACCCTTCTGTTATTTAGATTCACTATTAACCTTCTTATTCCATATTTTACCCCTATTTTAACGCATCTGGAATACCAGTCTTTTACTATTTAGCTCCACCTTTTTTGGGGACTTTTATATAATTATTTGTATAATACATAATCATATGATTTCACTTTTTGTTGCACTGAAAGCACTGCTACCAAAGAACAGATTTGATTTGTTAGTGAGCCAGTGTAACAGTGGAAAAAAGACGTAACAAGAGATATGATATAATGACATAAGTGAAATAAAATCTTAATCATTTTGCAAGATTGAAAATCTCATAGCCTGTAAGCAATGGTTGAAAATTCACCATCAGATAGCAACGGCCAGTCTACCTTTATTATTAACAAATTAAGTTACAGAAATAAAAGTAACTTACCAAGTTTTCAAACAAATTCCTCACGCCTGTTTCGAAACGATAACGTCGACTGTAAACGACGCCTACGGCTTATGTGAATTATAAAACTTGGCGCATCGCCATCTGTTCTTAACTATGAAAGATGTGCTCGTCCAGGAATTCGTCACGGCATAAGTTCGTCTGGGAATCCGTCACGGTTATGACATATTTTGAAATCTTCTTTTTGTCCAATGTTGGACAAATTTGGACTTACAGAGGAAGCCGTCCTCACGTATTCCCAAGTTCCAAGATTTTTTGGTTCCTCAATCAATTCAATCTTCCATCAATATTATGATGATAGTTTTTTAGTTGATTTAGATGTACACAATATTTTAACTAATACAATACAAAATATACTAATATTATAGATGCGAAAGTAACTCTGAATCCTTCCTGTTGCTCGATAAGTATTTTAGATTCTATCGCGAAGAAACCAGCAGTCAAAGTCAAAATACAAAATCACGCAATTATCTTAACTTAAACTTATCAAACAAATATGAAAAATTAGAATAAAATAAACACAAATAAATTTAATTTGGAGCTTGCAACATTGACATGACGCGAATTGGTAAACCTCAGATGTTAGTCATGTATGTGACAATTAATACTGGTTTACAGTGGTGCTCTGTGGTTACGGCAGAAGGAAAAAAGGTACACAAATCCTACACTTATATATTCCATACAATTAGCTAGTTTGTCTGATATATTATGCAATACAAACAATTCTTGATGAACATATCTATATTTGTAGTATAACAATATTCCAATGAAATATATGTCCATTTTGATTTTACTTATCAATATGCTCTACTTTTAAAAACGCCACTTAGTTACGAATCCATATGGAACAATATATGATATTTTAAATCTCGACCATTGATGTAATTCAAGGTCAATGTCGTTTATTTTTTTACTACCTTTCCCCCATTGGTTAGACATGCGAGCTGATTCGTCGAGCATGAACTCTTGGTAGAATTTGGTCTGGCTGGCATTATTTATGATTATTATTAATAAGTCCCAATGAAGCAACTTGGTTAAATAAGTTTGAAAACTGTCTCCTCATAGGAGACTTCATAGGAGTATTTCGCCCACAATTATGGGCTGTAGAATTTCTTCAGTATGTCACGCTCCGCCATCTGATTATATATATATAAGAATTATTAACTTTAAGGCTTTAACTATTTACAAATAAGAATTAAAATCTATAGTAATACAAATCTTGACTTCGTGGAATGGTGGCAAGAATGCTAGCATCATTTATCCGTTGAATCGCAATTCCGCTGAGCAACAAATGAACTTCGCCTGAAATTTCAGCGTCGTTAATATCTATGCATCAAAATAAAATTAACAAAAACTTTATTAATGAAAGGTTCACTCGTCTTTCCGAGAATTGTCCTTATAATTCATATCCTAATCGGCTACAAAGGGAAACTTCCAAAGAAAACTAGAATATGACCATGGAAAGATTTAGAGGTCCGGATGCCCTGGAGCAACAAAGGCTTCTAATTATTTTCCTAATAAGATGAATAATTAATTCAGTCCGGCATTTCCATTATTTAAAACGAGTTAAACTTTTTAACACCTTAAAATCTTTTATATCATACTTTCAAATCAACCATGATTGAACAAATATAGTGATGATGTCATTCTGAGTGATTTTTCAACGCGTGCATCTTAACCGATGATTCTGAGTTCAAACCCAGGTAAACATCAATGAATTTTATAATTCATATCTTATTTGGCGATGAAGGAATATATATAAACTACATGTGTCTAATTCAATGAATTTCTGTCACAAGTGCATCCACCTATATAGGAGAATCGTGGAAAAAAAGCTCGAAACTCTTCATAGGGAGAGGATTCATAGAAATCAGCAATGCGACATTTACAAGGTGTTACTTAAATTTATTTTGCGTTTTTTACTCATACCTGGTTAAACTTCAAAATGAACACATTGAAGTGTAATTAGGGAGGTAAGCGTTACACAAAGTCATATTAACATGAGGTAAAACAAAACACAGTCTCTAGTCCACACTGTTGCTGTAATTATGCTCATATTGTAGTCATATGTAGCCCAAGCCCGTGTTATTTCGGCCGTACCGTGTCGGTTTTGAACGTGTAATTTTAACAGAAATATAAAATACAGTCAGAATTAACTTAATTCTCTGTACGGTCTGTTTTGTTATACACGAGCTTAGCTTGCTGCGTTATTGTGTTTTGACCTATTTTGACTTTTCACAAGAAAAAGGTTTACGGTTTGTATAGAGGTTCTTCAAGAAATTAATATATTGAGTGACGCTTTTGATATTGTTATGTGATTTCGTTATTTTTTGGATATTGAGACGTATACAGATACATTAGATAGTTTTTTAAAAGACTAGGCAAATGAAGAACATGAAATTTTAGTGGTGCTCGTCTGGGTTTAAGCCCGCATCCTTATCTTCGGACAAGTTTGTGTCTAAGTGATCTTTAATTTAATCGTAATCTATCTCTTTCGTTGGAGTTATTTTCGTTAATAAATATCTTTATTTCCGTTATTTTTATATTCAAACTAGTTTTGTTCACGTGTTATAAAGAGGCAGTCGTAGATTTTAGATGTAAAACAATAGTCTATATTACTTGGGCTTCAAGCTTGCTTTATAGGAAATTTCATCAAATTCGGTGCAATGTTTAAGCCGTGAAAGCATTGCAGACAGAGTTACTTTCGCATTTATAATATTAGTATAAATATTGATGTATTCATTGTTATTTAGAATAAATAATTTCCTCTGTACTTTTATGCGGTTCTTAGTCTAATTCCTAGTATATAATATCGTTAGACTTGTCGATATTTGGCACGCTCTCAACGCCGTATTTATGAATGGACGCCTCGATCATCGCTTCCGTAGCTCGTTTGTGTCCATTATTTCTAGCGAAATCGCACGATTTGTTTATTATCGAACTCGCTGATGGATATACGATGTTCGTGATTGGTTTTATGTTATAAAATTTATTCGAATATTAAAATTATAATAGCACATTCCACCGGTATATACTTAGTAGGAGTACACCCATTTTATTTTACTAATTTATTAAATATAGACTTCTTATACAACGTAGTGATTGTTTCTTTGCTCTAGTGGCTGGCTTGTTAGAATGCGTAGGTGTCTATGCCTTCGTCTATGTCTATGATATTAATGATTTCAATATTTAACTCATATATACGAGATTAAAATTACTTTGTAGGACATAAATATTTATTATTTTATAAATATAGCGAATTGCCGAATTAAAATCGTGGCGGGAAATTTCAAGGACAAGCGACTGGATATATTATAGTGCACAAGTATTTACGCAAATGAAACGCAGAACCAAAGGCGTTGCTTGCTTTTGAGGCACGTCTGTAAATCATCCCATTCAGACGGGTAGCTACAGAGAATTTCTAGTTGTATGTAGAGAGATGGGCAAATGGGTTGCCTTAGGGTAAGTCGTCATTGCCCATACACATTGGCACAGTATGAAATTTTAACCATTTATTATATTATATTCCATGGCGACCATGGATCGGAAGACAGCGTGGGTAGAGAAGGTGGTCCGATCGAGTGAAACTCACCGGGAAGCCGCTGGTTTCGGGCTGCACAAGACCGGTCCTTGTGGCGATCTTTAGGGGAGGCCTATGTCCAGCAGTGGACGTCCTTCGGCTGAAAGATGATGAGATGAGATTCACCAACCTTGGCAACTGAGATGTTATGTCCCTTGCGCGCCCAACAATATTTATCATTGCGGCTTGAAGGTTGAATATATGATTGTACCCAGACGGGGCTTGCACAAAGCCCTACTACTAAGAAATATTTTTTATCGGCTGAACCCGGGTTTGACCCAAGACGACAGGCCCTGGGCCTAAACCAACGAGACATTGATATAAATATATATTATGTATAAGGCGTATTAAATATAATATTTATATATATCATAGTGGGTATATTTACAGCGTTTTTTTTTTGTCTATTTATATATTTTATTTCTGTACATAATATTACTTTTGTGTTATGTATAACATTTTTACAGTCCTGTGTTAGATAAATCAATGAACTTATTATTATAAACTAACTAAAAAACGAACGAAACATACAATATTTTAAGGTATAACATATATGCAAACTATATGAAATACTAACCGCCCGTCCCGACTTCGTACGCGTGAAATAAACTATTATTTATTTTTCTTCAAAAAGTATTCTGGAACTCGATCGCTGCGTCACCTTTCGCGTCAAATCGAAACCATCCAGTGTCCGAACAGGAGAATTATCTGTACTAATATTATAAATGCAAAAGTAATTCCGTGTATCTGTCTACACTTTCACGGCTAATGCACTGAACTGAATTCTATGTTCGTTATGAAGCAAGCATGGGCTCCAATGAAGTAAATAGGCTATTTTTAAGCCTAACACATAAGAACCTACCCCTTTAACGAGAGCGAAGTCGGCAACAACCGTTATGTATGTATATGCAAAGACGCATAACATATATTTTAAAGTTGTGATTCCGGAAACGCAGCTGTTGCCATAACTTCCGGTGAGCCTGGACAAAGCAAGTGTCGTACGGTCTCGCTTGAAAGTTAGGGCGGTAAGTTTCGGCGTCTCGGTAGCAAGACGTGCTCCAAAGGAGTTCTCTGTTTTCAATAATACAAATATTTGGCTCCACTCGTGTTTTAGGGGTTGGTTGTCAGGTTCCTTTGGAGTTCAAGCTTGCTTCATACCCAATTTTATCAAATTCGGTCCTATAGTTTGGCCGGGAAAGAGCGACAGACCGACTGTACGAATAATTTTCACATTTATAATAAAATCTGATTTTGATTTTAATATGTTTGTGTTTATTTATTTTATTGAATTGAAACTTTGTACGGATGCTGATGCTTGTTGAAAGGTCCTGGTTACATAGTATGGACAATAGATGACGAGCGTTTACAAAAAATGTATTGCAAAGCAAACCGAGCCGGGTTTAGTTCGTAGTATATTTTATCCAAGAGGCGTCTTAGATGCGTTTGCATCTCCTAACATTTCAAATATCTAGGGCAAGCGCTGAGGCGTGAATGATGTGAACTTAAAGCTATATCGAAAGGATCAGTTGAGGGAATACATAATATGAATACATATATCTTATTGTATTTATATACTAGCTGGGCTTGTGGCTTTACCCACGTGAAATTTATAAAACACCAACAACCCTAAAGGGGTAAAATGCGATTGGAAGATCCCGTTTCACTCCTTTAGGGGTCGAGTATCGTAATATCTTAATGATGTCTACACCCTATAAGGAACTTACTTGGCAAATTTCAAGTTTGTAGGTGTTACATGTTCTGAGATTTCGTGATTAATCAGTCTTACTTTTTTATATATGTAGGTGGACTGGCAAGTGGGCCACCCGACGGTAAGTGGTCATAACTATCCATTGGTACTGTAAGAAATATTCCCCATATCATCAATGCACCACCTAACTTGGAAATATACTATGGCCTTTGTGCACTTGCTTACTCACCCTTCAAACGTAAACATAAAAATACTGACTATTGCTGTTTGGCGATAGAATATTTGTTGAGCGGGTGGTACCTACCCGGCTTTGTATACCTAACAAGTAATCTTGTTGATTGGTTTGAAAGTGTATGTGTTATTCCGTTTAAATCCATTTTTTTTTCTCCCTTTTTCCTACAATTTTATTATTTTATGATTTGATTTAATTTATTATCTTAGTCTCATAATTCAAATGGATGAATGTATTGTCATTAGTTGAATTAGTTTAATAGTAATAAATATTCAATGTTATTTAGATAATTTAAGTATTAATGTTACATAATTTCAATTTATTTTAATTTATATATTTACTGTAATTTATAAATTTTTGATTATTATATAAAATAGCACCAGACTGCATTGATATGTAATTGTTACGAGCATGCCGTGTACACATGCTTAGGAATGTAATCTAGCTCAAAATTGTTTAAGTCCGTAATTTTAATGTATCTTCTGATTATATACTGTTTGTTTACCTGTGAATAAATAAAAATAAATAAATAAAAAACTAATGTAATTGCATAATTATGATCAATGTTTCAGCGTTGCACAAAACTCTGCATCAATCTACGATTTTTGACGTGAATACCCGTCCAAATTAAATATCCTCGCTTCGAGCGCAGCTTTTGTGCGCGCACACTTGTTTGCATTTAATAACGTATGATGGAGCACTCGACGAAATTTTGTCGTGTATTTTGTGTATATTACGAAGTTTTAACGAATACACGGGCATGGTTTTATTTGTAAAAAGGTTTTTTAAATTAAAAAAAAAATACATTAGCTATAATAAAACTTTTTTTTTTTTGTAAATCGAAATAAAGTTGTAAAAAAATAAATTTCGCTTTAAATTGTGTGAAGTCACAAAGATAAGAATTCTTTTTTTTAATACCAGTAGAGGTATTATGTTCTTGGTTATAACTTCTTAGTACCCACGGTTGAATGGTGCGGTGGGGACGTAAGGAATGGGTACTATTTTTTACACAGCCAATATCCCTGGGCGGGTTTGACCACTTGCCAGTCTGCCTAACTAATTTGAATAAAACTGAGGTTTTTACAATATTCTATGTGGAGTAAGGTTTCGCTGTAGCGAAGTGTATACCTACACATACGTATATAAAAGAGTCAATTTTTATGATTTGCTTTTTAAAAGTAAAATAAATATTTTTTTTACTTTTAAATGACTATTAACTTTGTACATTCAATTTAATTTTTTTAAGAATTTTTAATTCACGCTTCCCATGTCAATCATGTGTCAATATTCTTAAATTTAAAGGGAATGATATTGCGATGAATGATCATAAAAATCTTAAAAACAAATTCGCGAAATGCTGCATCATCTAGCATAAATTTTATGTAAATTGCTTTAGTAGTTTTCACTTAGGCTTCAAAGAAACGTCTCCTTTTTTTATTAGTAAAGATTAAACGAATAAAGTCTGTTTTTAATGTCACTACTAATAATTAATTCTAAGCTATTTTATACAAAACGTAATTGAGAACAAAGTTTGTTTGTTTGAACTCTAATACCATAACAGCTTATAGCAGCTTGTCCCAGCATCCACGCTGTATGCTTTAATTATAGAAAGTCGGCAAAAACGTTACTAAGCACGTTAATAACAAAGATAAGTGCATCTCAATATGATTTTAATGACTTAATATTAATTTTATCATCGTGAAAGTGTTTTTGAACTCCACAGATTAAGCCACTTAAGATTAATTTGAAAATTAAATGTACATTTTAATAATTACTACACGTCTTTCTGTCCGTGATTTCGTACGCGATATACACAAAAATTACCGAACGGATTTTAATACGGTTCTCACCAATGTATAGAGTGATGGAAAAGGAAGGTTTAGGTGTACAATTCATTGAGAGTTTTTGTAAATTGATTTAAATATAACGACTGTTGAAGATGTCGGAAAACAATATACAGACAAGGAACTCAACTTTAGTGCGCAGCATATACCTAACGAGTCATGTGTATCTAACGATATAAATGACTTATATACGATATAATGACGAAACTTAAACGGGTACCTAGTAACAATAATAATGTACATTTATTAAGTTATTAATTATTAAGAGGAGCAGCTGATACGACCCAATAATTCTTTTATTCCAAATTATGTATTCGTTCCATTTGCAGTTGAAACACTTAGACCTTTGAGTAGTGAAGCAAAATGCTTCGTTAAAACTGTAACACCTCTTCTTATTGCCTCCACTGGTGAGAGGAGGGCTGGTTCCTTTTATGACCAGATGATCGGAATTGCGATTCAAATGCTGCTAGCATTCTCGCCACCATTCCACGCGGTCATGATTCATACAGTAAATAAATAAATAATAAATAAATAAATATTGGACAACATCACATACATTACTCTGATCCCAATGTAAGTAGCTAAAGCACTTGTGTTATGGAAAATCAGAAGTAACATTTTTAATTCATATTTGTATATATTTAATGACTTCATGTTAATAAGGATTTTGTTAGTAAATCATAAATACCTATACCGTCCAGTGGTTACAACACCAGGGCCACGCAAGTGTAAATTGAAAAAGTATATCGGCGGTTAGCTTCGTCTTTTTCCTTAAATGTACACGTACGGTAGACTATCATGACGCACGAGGTTTCTTCAACATCCAGCTTGATATAATAAATCAAAATTAAGAGCATCAAATATATGTGATAAATTTTAGTATTGTTGTATTTTCATAAGGAGAGTGAGTGAGTCAGTGTTACAGGCATAAAGGATAACATCTTAGTTCCCAAGTTGAATTTTGCCCGTCCGTTAACATTGCTAAGTATTGCTCCTTGGCTTGGCTTGCGATTAGATTTATTGCTTGTAATGCTTTCGAATTTTTAAATTAAAATAAACGTAGTGTATTGTACACGCACGCGCACAGATACACACAATTATAACTCGAACTGTATCTTTATTTAAAAATGTTTTCCTTGTTTAATAAGAGTGAGTGACATTTTGATATATCGTATGAGTTCTCGAATATATTTTATAATAGAATATTCTAACAGGCCAGAAGTAAAATTGACTTACAATTAACAATACCAATTAAAACGGCATATTTCCTATGACCCAGAAATAATATATCCGAAGCACCCAAATTTCGCGCCAAACTGTAAACCTAAGTCTTTGCTTCCTTCTTAGTCGTTCTAGATATGCTGTCTTCTTACAAAGTCGGCAAACAAGATATACTCTATTCCAACCATAAGAGGAGAAGAGCCGAATAAACAATATTTGACAGCAAATTGACGCGATATCATTGGTCGAGAGCTTGATTAGTCTACGATAGTCACTATGGATTTTCGAAAAAATTGCGTTTTGAACGTCGACGAAACTGTTGAATTGTCGGAATTTTGGAAGTATATATAAATAGTTAAATGTAATAGTAAATAAATAATAATTATAAATAAAGATATATTAATCATAAACTCTCAGTAGTGCACAATATAGCTGAGTTATTATCAAATCGCATGAAATACGTAAATCTAAGGTTTGTTTATCTTTATTCATACTTCGATTGGAATAGACTACACATCGTATTTCAGTAGAATAAAAAAAAATAAAAAACAATTATTTTTTTGTTGACTGTACAATTTTCTCAAAATCTGTGTATGCCGGTCGAAACGTTTAAAAATTTAGAGGCATCCTATAAAGGTTACTTTATCGCTACAACGGTTAAAGTTAAGGCCTTTACCCCCATTTCGTATTTCCGCCCTGGATATCCACATGTTTATTGTATTCGACTACGGTGGAGCTGCGGAGCGGAAAATATTTTTTTACCGTCAGCAAAACAAGTTGCAACATATTTGTTAATCTTTTTCTTAAAGTATATATATTAACCATTATAAATACCAACCAAGTATAAATATTAAACATTCTTAGCGCCACTGGCCTTGGGAGCTAAGATTTTATGTCCCTTGTCCCTGTAGCGACACTGGCTCACTTGCCCTTCAAACTGAAACACAAGAATACTAAGTATTACAGTTTGGCGGTAGAATATCCGATGAATGGGTGGTACCTATCCAGACGGAATTGCATAAATCCCTACTACCCATTGTAATATAATCGAAACTATCATTTATTTTTTTTTCGGTTTGATAATGTTATCGTAGTAATAAATAAGTTTAATTAATATTTATATATATATATATATATATATATATATATTTATTAACAACTGAGTCACAGACTACACCAAGTTACTCATTCATAATATAAGCAATATGAACATGCATGCAAAATTTTAAAGAATATTTTGTTTTTCACCATAATTTTGACGGTCAAAGTCAAACATCGAATCCGTCAAAATTTTTATCGTCGGCCTTGGACGAATGAAAAAAAATATGCATGCACACACAGCGCGTACTATCAGTTTATGAGTACATTTATATTTTCTAGAAAATGTAAAGGTTTCAATTCAGGAAGCATTTTAAAATTTCTCTTGTACATTCGGCACAGTTCCATTTGAAGATCGCGCTTTATAGAGTCGAATATGTGATGAGTTCTTACACTACCCTGATACAAAAACATCGTGAGGAAACCTGCATATGTTCTCCTCCCACAAACTGACGAAGTATAGAATAATCTTTGACTTTACAAAAGAGAAAAGTTTCTCTTAGGAAACTCTATTTTATTAATAAAATGAGGAAAAAGTGCGCCCAAAAAAAACCCCATAGTTATTCTGGTTTTGTAAATATTTCATAACCCATTACTACCGGTAGTTCATCATGCTACGTTTGTTATTCCAGCCGCCATTTTGATAGTTTTATGTTGAATTTTGACAAGTACTTAACTGGAACGTGTCGGCTTTGAAATAGTACATCTTCATGGGGATTTAAGAACCGTGTGCTACTAAGGGTTATTAAATGGAGATGATCTAGAATATATGTATTTAACGGTGGCTTTTAAATCTAGTTTATGTTTTACTGAGATAACTTAGATATAAACTACTATTATATTTTATTGTCTCTAGTAGATATCAGATATAGATCTATTTTATCATGTTGGCGCGTTTAACGTTTCATTTTAACTGTGCATGTGTGGACGCTCTTGCTTATAAGGTGCCTTAGTGTGCGTGCGGATATGGGTAAAGTCAGCAAAAAATATATTGTTACGTCTATTTTACATAACATTACATACATTAACAGCCTGTAAATTTCCCACTGCTGGGCTAAGGCCTCCTCTCCCTTTGAGGAGAAGGTTTGGAGCATATTCCACCACGCGCTCCAATTGGTTGAATACACATGTGGCAGAATTTCATTGAAATTACATGCAGGTTTCCTCACGATGTTTTCCTTCACCGCCGAGCACGAGATGAATTATAAACACAAATTAAGCACATGAAATTCAGTGGTGCTTGCCTGGGCTTGAACCCGAAATCATCGGTTAAGATGCACGCGTTCTAACCACTGGGCTGTCTCGGCTCATTGAAAATAGTATTACGTAAATAATTTATTTATTACTTATGATATGGGTTTTTTATTTCATCGGTAGGCGGATAGTTCAATGGACCATCGACGGAATGTGGTCACAACTGCGTATAGACAGTACCGTTGCACGAAATTTTAACAATTTCTTACATAAGCAATGTACCGCAAATGTTGGGGACTTAAATGTTGTGTCCTTTGTGCCTGTAGTTACACTGGCTCACTCATGTTTCAAAGGGTAACACAACAATACAAAGTTACTGCTTGGTGATAGAATATATGATGAGTGGATGGTACCTACACAGACGGGCTTGCACAAAGCCCTACCACCAAGTGAGTATTAATAATTTGAATTAGATATAATATGATTATTGTAACGATGCATCGAGTAATAATTTATGCCGTAATAGTAGCCGTGTACCCAAAGGGTTTTCCCATCGGAAACATTAAACAGGAGTTTTTTTTTGGTACCGTTGCCTAAAGAACAATTTATATATGTCCTGGGAATTAAAAAAAAATTTTTTACATTTATATAATTTTTCATCCCCTATTTAAACCATTTTTGAAAAAGTCTAAGATCAAATTCCATATTTACTTCCAAGAGCGACGGACTTCCGTACAAACGTTCATCTTAAATTTCACCTTCTTACTGGATGAGTTTGAAAAATGGTTTAACTCGTTAACGGAAGTCTTAATACCGATATTTCCGACCTTTCATATTTCTAATATCACATATAAGGTATTTATAAACACACTTCCATCCCCTATTTAACCACGTTAGTTGAAGAATATAGGAAAATCCTTTTTTAGAGCTGACCTACGTGACATATCCAGGGCAAAATTTTATTAAGTAAATTGTTTTTTTTTTAAATATAAAAAGCAAATAGCTTTTTTGTATCTATATGAATTGTAGAATTTTTAAAGAAACTTCAAACTTAATTCCCAAAGCACCCGTTGCGTACTGGCTAGTCCTCCGGTATTGTAGATGTACATGGACTGTGATAATCACTTTCAATCATGTTAAATCATAGTCAGACTCATTTCAGCCTGACTACAGTTAGCCTACTCCACCCCCTCTGTTTATTAAAAAAGTGTAAAATGTTCTAAACATTCAAATTATAAAAAATATATAATTGGCGCAAGCACAAATAAAAGCCGTACAAATAATTTAATTGAAATAAAAGTATCGTAACATCTAAAGTTACATTGCCCAAAATGTATTTTAACACAAGAAAATTAACAGATTCCCATCGAACTCATTTCCGTTTAACGAAAGTGTTAATAATTTTAAAATTTATTGTTGTACCTTACACCCAATGTACCCTACGACACGAATAATTAATTATTTTATTAAATCATTACCCTTAATATTTAATAAAATAATAATAATAAAGCCTTTTTTTATTTCCTATAGTGTTACCATGTTTTATAATTTTTTTTTTGTTTCTTAAATCAATGTTAGTGTTGTTTTGTGATGAATTCTAATGTTTTTTTTTTAAACTATTCTACAGGAACCCCTTCGTAGGATATAAGCCTCCTGCAATTCTTTCCATTTTTTCCTATTCTGTGCTGATTTTATCCAGTCTTTCCCAGTCGTTTCTTCTATATCGTCCCTCCACCGTTTTTGTGGTCTGCCCACGATTCTTTTTCCTTGTTTTGTTTGGCCGGACCATTTCGTACTCTTGAGAGTCCATCGCTGGTCTGTGCATCTCGCTACATGGCCGGCCCAGCTCAATTTCTGTTTTAGTGCTTGGTGTAAAGCAATAAATATTTAATACTAATCAATATAAGTTTTATATATACATATTAATATAACTGAACATATTTTTTATAGTTCGATTTAAATGCGTACAGCACCATCTCTTGAGCTTATCGTTGCACCCAAATGTACTTTTTAATATATTTCGAAATTATGATTAAAAGGTAATTATTGTGCGCCTATTTTGGTGGTTAGGCTTTGTGCAAGAACCCTAATAACTCACAGAGACACAAGAGACCTAACGTCATCATTCTCAAGATGGGCGGCGCTTTGACAATGTAAGGAATGGTTCACATTCCTGCGGCACCAATGGCTGGTTCTGATATCTTACCATCAGGTTTGACAGGTCAGATTTGAGAGTCACTTGCCAATGTTTCAAAAATGATTTTCAAACTATTTATTTGAAGATGACATTAAGATAGTTTTGTTCATTTTGTTTCAAAATTAAAGTAGTCGATGTATATTCGCCTTTGACTATAAAATATCTCGATCAGATACTATACAATTACATATCTGTCAGGCGTTGTAGTCGGAGCTCGTTAATCGTTGCCGATGATTTTGGGCTCCAAGTAAGCACCATTGAATTTTCATGTGCTTAAATTTGTCAGTGGAAAATTTGCAGTCTGTTACTTTGTTTTTATAAAATACATACTACTGGGACTGAAAAATTAAATAGTCTATGTGATATCACAACAACAGCCAAGAGCTTTTTTTAAAAGCGCCAAAACGATATTGATGGATCGACGTCAAAATGGGAATGGGAAAAATGAAGCTAGACAGAGTACCGTATGTATTTAATGAAATAGATTTACAAACACACGTCGAAACGGACATTGGCTTGGAAATTTGGATAGATTAAAAATATCAATCTATCAATAGATAGCAATAGAAAGTAAATTATAGTGAGGAAAAGGTAGGAGCGTAATCCACCACGCTCCTTTAACGCGTGGTAAATACACGTAACTGATTCGCATCCGTCAAATCAAGGTTTCCTGACGATGTTTTCTTTCCCGGATCAAATGAATTATAAGCACAAATTAAGCACATACAAATTTAGTAGTGCTTGTCTGAGTTTGAACTCGAAACTGGCCATTACGGCCTTTTCACTGGTGTGTGATTTCATATATATAAATATGTATGTACGTATTTCCGTATGGGACTATGCCTGAACAGTTTTTTTGTAAAACCATTTATCTTTTGTGCACATAGAAAATTTATTTCCTACATTTCCTAAGATTGTCTGGTAAAGATAGCTTTTAGCATTAAGTCCGTATTATGCACAATATATATTTTGTTTAGTAAAGCGCAGTAAACTCACGCCTCGGAATTCGGGAAACGTCGTTAGCTCTGAGTATTATCGTCCTGTTGAGAGTGTTTTTTTTATCTAGGTGGAGCAGTAATAGGTCCACTTCCTTACAAGATAGCCTCGAAAGCAACGAGATAGTCATATGATCAAGAACGCGTCATATATATCATAGGGGGCAAATGGGCACCTGATATTAAATAGTCATCACTGTCCATAGAGATTGGTACTCTACGAAATATTAATCATCAACCTTAGGAACTGAGATGTTATGTTCCTTGTGCCTGTAGTTATACTGACTCACTCGCGTTTTACTCCAGAATACAAGAATACTGAGTATTGCAGCTTGACGGTAGAATAGATGCTCATATTTATCCAGACGGGATTGCACAGAGCCTTACCACTAAGTGCTCCTACACTTATGGCCAATTTTCTTTATAATCTTAAATCCTCTGGGTCATCTCCAATCGCTACTTTAATATAAAATAAGGTATGATGGTGATGACGTCGTTCTGAACGATTTTGGTCACAGCTTTCAATCTCATGGAAGACCAGGTCGCTACCCAGGACATATTATAGTGCAAAAATGTGTGTGGCAACACAGGTGCATATTTTTATGGAACCGCAAATCCAAAACCATTAGAAAGTATTCAGGCGTAGGACTAACGGCATTTATGTGCCTTCCGAGGCAATAAGTGTGCTTCCAACTTATGGACTCCAGACTGTTACTGAGAATTTTTCGACAGGAAAACCCGATAAATTTCCATCGGCTCGTTCTGGGTCTTGAACCCAGAAACTCGGGACTCGGGATCAGTAGCCTTATATATAGCCACTAGACCAACGAGGCAGTCAATAATGTATAGTCATTATAAAACTAAGAACACTTAAAACTTCTGACTAAAATAGAAGCTACGTTTGGTTCACTTCAATCTGTTCCCTTATATGAATCGTTCGTACACCGCCGGTCGAAATAAGGGTATAACTTGAAACATTACTTGATGATTCGACAAAAATTTCGTTGTTTTTTTGGACGTGTATCATGCAAAAACTGCTAAATATTTTCACATTCAATTTGTACCATTACAGTCATGGTGTTTATAGAAGTTTTTTTTATTTATTGTCATGCAATTCAACGTATATATTTAAATAGAAAAGTAGGTACCATGTTTGTCCACCATATTTGTGTACCATATTTGTGTTTTGGACTGTTCAATCGTAAGAGTTGCCTGTAAGATATTTAGAATATTATAGTATGTATATAATATAAAAATGTATATTATATATAAACATAGATTTCTTTTAGTAGCACGAGCAATCAATAGAAGCAGCGAGCAAAAAATCAATAGTTATTATTGAAATAATTTTTTTTTAAAGGAAATGCAAAATTAAACAAATTACGTACGTACGTACCGTAACAGTATTTAATAATGTTTTTCTTTTATATATATCTGCAGTTTTGTTTTTAACTAAAGGACATTTCATGAAAATTTTAATATAATAATATATATATATTTTTTTTTAAGAATATGTTTATAATTAAATTGTCATGAAGTGTATCTGAAAGACAAATATTTAAACGTATCCGGAGAGCGTATTTGCTAGGACTTGGTGTTTAAACATAATGCATGAAAAATATTTATAAAATCTATCGTACTACTAATATTATAAATATAAAAGATTTTTTATTTCTTTTTTTTGTTAACCTTTCACATCTTTTACGTTGTCAGAGGTATTGAAATGCCCTCCCTCCTCATACATGGATAAAACCGCGAAAAATAAATCTATTTATTGTAAAGAAAAAAATGCGCCTAACTTATAGTTAAAATTACAAAAAAAAAACTTATGTGAAAATAATACAAGCAAACATTTCAATTTTTAAATAATTAAACATTAAATAAAAGCATTTTTTTCTAAAGCATGAAGATTGTTAGAGCGCACGGCACAAACTTTACAGCCAAACATTAACATTTTTAACTAAACCGATACTTTCCTTGTAGATATTTCTATGTATATTTGATATAATGACACAATAAATTTTACAAAACAAAATGTGTTATGTTTTTTTTTAATTTCTACTAAAATGAAATGTTATAAAACGCGCTTTTTCACTTGAAAAGTCAAAATTGTCGCGGGAACTTTGCCAGAATCGGAAAAGACAGAGAGCTGGTGATGTAAAATTAATTCTTATTAGTTTTAATTACAGTTTTTTTTCTAATAAAAAAAAAAATACGCAAATTTATTCAATAAAACGTATACCTGGAGCATTTTTTGAAATTTGTTTCAGATTTCGAAGGAAATTTAATTTAACATAATTATTGACTCATTAAAACATTATTACACATACTAATTACCGTAATTATTCCGTGTTAGAATAATTTCATTTTAATATGAATGTAATAATTAAAATACTTCGAGTATAAATTACAGGGCAAACGCGTGTGAGATTAAAATTTAATTAGCAACGTGTTATTTTTAGGTAATTTATTACTACGCGTTATTAACGACTGTTGAAAGAATAACTGATACTGGAAATATAACTTATTATGTACAAAATAAAAATAAAAACTTGAATGAGTTTATAGTCAGTGTAACTCGAAATGGTGTAAGTATTGCATCGATACTCCATACATTCAACAATGTTCAGGCATTCAAAAGTTCTAGTGGAATAAAGGAACTCGCGTTGGTGCAGTCATGTAAAAAATACACCAAATTATCTTATTTTATTATTGTCCAATTATTAATAATAATAACAAAAATTAATAAAAGATTAAATTAGATACATACTCGTATATAGGTATATATATATATATTCAGCTCCTGGCCTACTTTTAGAACATCTGTAAAAATAGTGGCGCTCCACACAGAGTGCTCAGTTTATTGCAAGCTGCGTCGAAAACAACCGTTTTAATATTAGAACGCTGCTTCGAAATTTAAAACACCCGCGCTTCAATTTACTAGTTGCGACGGTTCGAATTTGTGAATCGAAATTGTTTTTTTAATCTGTGTTTTAATTATGGTGTTTTTTCGAATGAATCTTAGCTAGTTTAAGTCAACAACAGCTTTAGATACAGGTAATGAGTACTATTGTATGGTATGATTTAGAAAACTAGTGTCTTTTTTGTAATAATACTATATTTCTGATTTTGAATTTCGAATTATTTGTTTATTTTTTTATATTGGTGATATATATTTTACTTTTTTTTGTAATTATTTTATTACAAAAATATAAATAAAATCGAAATTCATTTTATTTAAGCAGGCGCTTAAAAAAAACATTTGAATCGACATTTTACAAGATTAAATTGTAGTTACCACCGCAATGTAGACTATATCGAAAATCATAGGCAGATAGCGCAATATTTAATTTTATAATAAAATAAGGTATTATTTATGTATATTGATAATCAACGCCTTATATATTTAATAAAAGTTTAGTTACTTGAGCCAAATTGTTCATTGGTTAGAACTCTAAGACCAAATCGATTTCACATTCCTGTTAAACCTGTTTATTGCCCTTAATTTCTCTTTGTTCATTTCGGGATCAGCTGTTAATCATCGTGAGGAAATTAGCATATATCGGATGAAAATCTCCCACATGTCTATCCACCAATTCAATTATTAGAATATTTTCCTAACCTCTTCCTTTAAAATGAGGTTACAGGCTGAATTTTTTTAGTTATTTTTTATCGCATTGTAAAGCATGTGTTTGTGTATCCACCAACCCGCATTGGAGCAGCGTGGTGGAATGTGTTCCAAAAACCTTCTCGAAGGGAGATGCCTTACACCAGCATTGATAAATTTACAGGCTGTTACTGTATAAAGGAAGATAATAATAGTTTTATTACTGCAGGATGTTAACACTGTTTCTAAATGCCTAGTGTTCCTCACATAAATCTTAATATTGCGCTTGGCTAGGATTTACCCTTGATTTATTATTCTACCTCCAAGCATATTAACATTACGGTCAAGGCTATTTCTGTTCTGTATAAAACGAAGTCGCTTCCCGCTGTCTGTACGCTTAGATCTTTCGAACTAAGCAACGGATTTTGATGCGGTCTTCATCAATAAATAGAGTGATTCAAGAGGAAGATTTGAATGTTTAATACGTGCCTATTATAGTAGAAAAAAGACCTTAATTTCAACTAATAAAAAGAGAAAAAAATTCTTTGTTTGTTATTTAATACAAAAATTGTATAATCATTTATCCTAATTTTACTCTCATTGTATACGGGGGAAGTCGGGACGGTTAGCTAGTTTTATATATATGTAAAAAATGCGAGCTATTTAATGTGTAATCCTCGAAAAATATATATAGAACTGTTTGGTGCAATGATTATCATAGCTGGTTACTGCTTGGTTCACACACATACAATTCTTGGCGGGAGGACTTCGTTGGGGTACATACCACCCACTCATCAGTTATTCTAACGCAAAATTAGGTAGTAGTGTACGTTAGTGGTACATTGGTAATATGAATAAATAATTCTTATAACCTGGATGCCTTCAACGAGGCATGGCGAGGGCGACTGATGCAGCTCATTCTTGCTGACTGTACTAGTCGTCTTCGCGTTTGAATTCCACTTCCACTTACCATCAGGTGGAGTGGGGTCATATGTCCACCCGGATAGTATAAAATAAAAAAGAAGAGATTAATATTTCTTATTCTACCAATAACCAATAGCAGTGGTGACCATTAACCAGCAGGTGACTCTTGTCAGTCCACATACTTATATGACCTAAAAAGCGCGTTTTTGATCATATGTCTGCCTCGTTCCTCTAGTGACTGTGTTATAAGGCAGTGGACCCTGGAGTCTTCTGAGACCGGGGTTCGTGCTCTTTCTGTTGATAACTATTTCGGTAGCTACCCATATGTTGAAACTTGGTAGTATTTTGCCTTTTGTGGCTTCCTTGCCTTTGGCAGCACGTTAAGCTTTGCATTAAAATAATTATGTCTCTTTATTAACTCTTAAGAGAGTCATCTATTTTATTTTATTTTATTTTCATTAGGACAACCAACAGTAGATACAATATCACATCCAAAATAAAAAAAAAAAAATTACATTTCAAAATAATCAAGGCAAAAGTTCTACTACTTACAGGTAGTCTCACCATGCACTATCATATTAGACAACGTAATTATTGAAAATATGAATTAAACATAAGCATAATAATTAAAAATAAGAAATACAATACATTATTTAAACTATTATATAATAAATAATAATTAATAAGATAAACCATATGATTAGAATTGAGCACAAATGAAATTCTTTATTTTTCGATTGAATTGAGATAATCTAAATAAATAAATCTAGATAAACCTAGATGAAATATTATTAATATAATATATATAATTATTACTTATCAACATATAATAATAAAATACCTACGTAGTATGTATTTAAACTACTATAAGTATTTGAAACGGGATATTTACCATGTTTTTTATTTTTATTTGTTGGAGCTCGATATTTCGACATTATCTACGAATGTCTTGTTCTCGTTAACAAGATAAATGATAAAAATAAAAAACATGGTAAATATCCCGTTTTAAATACTCATAGTAATAAAATTAACCATGTTAATTTAAAATATTATGTACTTAAATGTTTTTTTTTATGTTTATGACTATTAGAGTAAGGTAAAAGTCATTCTAGTATTATTATTTATTAAGTTTGAACTAATGAATGGACGCAATGGTCCTTTTATAAAAAAACTTTTAGATAGTTATCTGTTACCTACAACAGTGTTTAGTGCAGGTGAAAATAGCTAGACATTCAATGAATATCCCAAGTTTAAGCAACAAAGATTCATGTAGCTCTCGGTCAGGATGAAATTTGAGTGAGCCAGTGTACTTATATACACCAAAGCTTAACTTAAGTTACACGTTTGAAACTTAAGCTGTACCTCTTGTACTAGCTTAACTATCTATCATACTTAAATAGTATAACGTATTATAACTTGGAATTAGTATGTTAGCGTAACCATACTTAGTTTGGTGATTAAGTTATGAACCTCATTTTTTTTTAATATAAATATGTTACTCGATTTCGAAAATAATAAAAAGCTGTGTTAGTATCACCTATACCAAAACCACTATTTAATTCAGCTCTCGAATATATATTTTAAAAAAGATTGTCTTTTAATTTTTATGAATAATAACTTTATTAACCAACTAATAATATCTTGCTTTGTGTGACAGCTATGTTTGACATTCCCCAAACGTCAAACTACTTTGCTAGTGTGCGTGTATTTAGTGGCCAACAGTCTATATAGACGCATAAATAGAAATATATAGAAAATATAAAATAGCACTATGAGTACTAAAACTCCCTTTTCTTTTCCAGATAACAGGTGGTCGTGTTGTGTAGTGTAGTGATGTGCTAGTGCCACCAATATGGAGCCATCTTTGCCTCTCGAGGAAGACGAGGGCAGGCCTCAGCAAGGGTCCACTGGAAGCGGCTCGTCCTCTGGCACGGGTTACTACGGACACAAAAATGGTGAGTGCTTACTACACAACTTCAATTCAAAAGTATATTAAGAAGGCAAACAAGAAATGGAACCAAACTGAAATATATTCTAATAATTTTCAACCACCAAAACAGCATAAAATATTCCTAAAATATTGTAATGAAAATTGACGTAAAGTTAGCCCAAGGCCTTGAAGGTTAATGCGAACAGAACCGTGGGGAAGATATTTATTGATGAAATTGACAATTCTTTTCAACTTTGGTCAATTTCATTGCTAAAAGATTCTTATGATTTTTTTGTTTAAACGAAAAAACTTTATATTATAGTTTATAAAAAGTAAATAAAGTAACAACCCGCCTATATTTTCATATTGGTCTCGTCTCTCCTCGAGGAGTTTTAAAACTTACTCTTGCTCCAGCCAGTGGACATGCATGTCGCAGAGTTCCATTCGAAGCGAGTAGGCATTTTTTGAGATATTTTCCAGAGATTAATTGTGCCGTGAAAAGAAAATCATTAATACGTTTTTTTTTTAATATGAAATGTTTCTAATTATAGTTATATACATATATAATTTAAAAGGGTCACTGTCACTATAAAAATGGTTAAAATCTTAAAACTTTTTATTCACAATCTGTGGGTTAGTACATTTCAGCACACCACGGTCGAATTATTAAAAAAAAAATCAAGCATATTATTATAATATTTATTATAGATGTTCATCTAAATTCAAACAAGCGCACTTCGATATAAATCCACTTGTATCAACTCGAAAAAATTAAATCTAAATTAATTGTTTGTATAAAAGTTAGCAGGAACGAAGTGCTGTTTGAATTATTCGTGAGGCAAAAGGATTATTTGCTTGAGTAAAATAGTATAAACGGATTGGTCCACACAAGAAAACACAGCACTTTAAGCGCTTAAAATAATAATACGTACTAGACGTTTTGATATGCAACTGTTTCACAGCGCACAAAGCATGTTTACGGCGCACACGTGAAAATAGACTAAAATGTTTTTATAAAGACGTATGTACTCAGGCTGAGTGATCGTCAATATTCTCAATATTTAACGTGAGGCTTTACTTATAACCGACACAGCAGATATGTGAGGTTATGCGTTTATTAGCCCTTTTATATTTGATTGTTATGATTTTGTAAAAAATTACATTAACGAATTTAATTTCATCGATGTATTATGTTAAGGTAAGTGAGTTTATTCGTTTATTAGGCCTTTATGAATGTATTTTATGATTTTGAGAAATTTTAAGTAGCAGTTTAATATTATTGACGTATTTAAAGCGCATCATATGTCAAGGGAATATTTATATCTATATCGAGATCAAATTGCTTATTTTAGTAGGTTTTAAAAAACACAATACAATAAATTTAGAGCGATCACTGATTTGGAAATAGCTAGCCAGGAATTTAGTAGTTACAATCGCTCACCAATAAGATTTGTATGTAGGTACCGAGTTTTAATTAGTCCCGTCCCTTAGGGCATCCTGTATGCCTGGTGAAGTGAAACACTAAAATTGATAGTTAATGAAATATTTTTTAATTAAAGAAAAACAATTAATTATAGTATTTTTATAAATAATCAACGTAATAATAATAATAATATATGTTACGAACGAAGTATAAATATTCATTTGCCAACACAACATACGTCTCAGTATGGCCTTGAGGATATGGGCCACCTGGTGGTATGTGGTCACCACCTCCCATAGACAATGTTGCTGTAAGAAATATTAACCATACCTTACATTGCCAATGCGCCACCAACCTCGGGAACAAATATGTTATGTCCCCTGTGCCTGTTACACTGGCTCACTCACCCTTAAAACCGGAACACAACAATACTGAGCACTGTTTTTTGGCGGTAGAGTATCTGATGTGTGGGTGGTACCTGCCCAGACGGGCTTGCATAAAGCCCTACCACCAAGTAAATATATTTTACATAAATATATATATATAATTAATTAAATTAAAGCATTTCATTTATGAAGATGGGATATGAGGGATTCATTGGTGCCGACAAATCGAAATACCTGATACACACAAACCAGCGATGCGCACTCGATCTCTTTGGAGGCACAAGATCGCTTTAAAATCTTTATTCAGATTTATTACGATTTTTTGTTTTTAAAAATAGAACAAAAACCTAAAAGATTGTTCAAGAATGAGTAGTAGTGATCATTTAAATCAAAATTACATTGTTTGATTTTAGAAGCACACACACAAGGATACACTGTTACGTAAAAGATAATTCGAATTAATTTAATATTTGTATTGCTTTCAAAGACAAGGCTTGTACAATACACGACTCTAGAACACAATCAATACGGTTAGGGGAGCAAGTTTGCAAACGGATACTGCACTCGTTTTAAATGTCAAAGTTTACGCACCAGGTACATTTAGATTTTCTTCGTATCGGAAAAAACGGAAGCAGTTCTCTAATATTCAGGTGAAATAACCAAAGATCACTCGATAGTGAGTTTTCATCACTAATGGACATTGGCTCTGTGAGATATATTAACCATTGCTTACGCTGATACGCCACTGATCTTGGAAACTCAGGAGTACCGATATGTGTCTGATGAAATTGTACCAAATGGGTATCCACAAACCTGTAATGAAACGGCTTGACAAAAAAACTCCAAGCCCCCAAGAGGAGGCTTTACCTGAGCAGTGATACGGTTTTAATCTATTACTTATATAAAATAAATTTAAAAAAAATTAGCAACGATAGAATACAGAGGATTTTTATTTAAATTGGTGGTAGGGCTTTGTGCAAGACCGTCTGGGTACAATCATATGTTCTACCACCAAATATAGTAGCAAAAGGGAGATAAATAAATTCCCAAAGTTAGTGGTGAATTGACGATGTAAGAATTGGTTATTACTTCAGACAGCGCCATTGTCTATAGGCGGGATCACTTATCATGAAATATCCGTCCGCAAACTATAAAAATAATATACACGACAACGGTACCCTAAAGAGCCTTTTGTCGCAAACCGAACAACATTTTTTTAGTTCCACCTCACTGGATCAGATAACGCTTGTTTGTTCAAGTTTCTATTGGTTTACGAAATTACACTTTCTGATTCATAGATTTATTAGTTTTTTTATGAATGTTCTTTTTGTACCGAATTTCTCGGAATTATATAATGACTGGGCGAAACTATGATTATGCTTAATGGTGGCTTTAGGCTTGGGCCAAATAAATCTACTTTAGGGTTGGCACGTCTAAGTTGAGAAAACAAAATAAGGATGTCAAAAATAAAAAAAAAAATCATTTTAAAATATAGCACGATGCTTTTGTATTGAGTTGTTTTTCCTAAATATCTGTCAGCAGGACAATGAGGCACGTGTATTTAACATGATGTAAATACTAATACATATGATGCCAATGTTGAAATTAAACCAGGTCAGCATAAGAGACCAACACTATTGGAAATTCTAATAAGTGATTCCATTAAGCATAATTTACTATTTGATTTCGGCACCGTTTGTAAACTGTGTGGAAAGAATTTACAGTCGGCCGCCAGTGTGACGCTGTCAGTGTTCCCTTCAACAAATTTTGGTTGTGGCCTAGGTGCTTTGCTATCATAATATGGTCAGTTTAAACACAAGACCGACGGCTTTTCGCTCTTTCCTATGCTTGGAAGAATTCATACTAATAACAGTCAATCTCATTCCTTGAAAACTTAAAATCTCAAATTCCAAAAAAACGCCCTGGATTGTGCCCACAAGTACGTGCCTATCCAGGGCTATTGCGTTTTTTTATTGTATCTCATGCTCAGTTAACTAGTATGCCTTGAGAATGGCTGCTGTGGTCTAATTCATTTTATTTCATTTCATCATTATTATCATTGGTATCATTAGGTATGCGTTGAGACATTTTTTAAGGTAGAAGACCTTATGTTATTCATTCAATCGTGGAGCAAAGGATCAACGTAAAAACTTCGAGACAATTTCTGATCTGATCTATGAGGGCTACTTTTTATAACGAAAAATGCGAATGTCTATAACAACCATTTTTTACTTGAAGTTTCGCTATTCGCTTCACTTGTAGCTTATGCCGTCTGATAATATGTAAGTGACGTCAGGATTACGGCCATTACCATTATTGAATTACCTAATGTCCTAAGTATATCTGTTTCTGAGATTACTTTAGTCTCAAATAACAAAGGAGGTAATGGCGTGAGCGCTATTACGGACACCTGATTCCCATTATGGATGTCTTAGGAATTTTGATCTATACGATAGTCACAAGTCAAATATTCTTTGTCATTTAAGAAATACTGTCCAATTGGAAAAAGCAAAATAACGACTTGATTAAAACATATATAAGTTGCTTCTTTTTCTAGAATTCCGTAAAAACTGGACTTATTTTGATGAAATTGTATGTCTGAACGAGCCTAGACAAATTCATATAGAGAATGTCGATTTCGTTTGTAGAAAAAGCTGAGGATAAGGCATGTCTGGTAATGGCATATTATTTATTGATTATTTATAACCAATTGTCGAATTTTGACCAATAGGCGATCGAAATTCGACGGTGGTTCACCGCTAGTTAAAGTATGAGATAAAATAATTCGAAAGATACAAAAAATAGACTAATATGAAAGATACCTTGACCTTTTAGAAAAAAAAAAAACAAAAGAATGTCAATAAACGCGTCATTGATTTTTCATTTTGACGTTATGTGTTTCAATCATTGGCAGCATGAACGTTAACTATGAATATTTATGTCATTTAACATAATGTATTTATAACGTATATTTTGTACACATTCTATCTTTATTTTTCTCCTTCTCCTTCCTTATATCCTTTAATTATACCTAATCCCACACTCTCGCGCGCTAGACAAAGGGTTACAATTTAAATAAAATTCTATTTCACGTATTATAATTTTTCAATTAAATTGTGATACGAGTATATATCATCATTACATTATATAAAACAAAGTCAGTAAATACTGTCTGTCTGTGTAACTGTCTGTCTATCCCTGTGTATGCTTAGATCTTTAAAATTATACAACGGATTTTGATGCGTTTTTTTTTTTTTTAACATATAGAGTGATTCAAGAGGCAGGTTTACATGTATAGTAGATGCACCATATAGTGAATGAAACTCACCATATAATGAATTTAATGAAACAGTGATAATTTTAGAGGTATCTAATATGATATCGTAAATAAATAATTTTTTTTGCGACAAAAACGCAGGGACATATCGGTTTGTATTGTCGAATGACAAAAAATCTATGAACTTTGTCTATAATGAGATTCTGTAGTATATTTATTATCAGCATTGCACCCGTGCGAAGCCGGAGCGGTAGTCTACAATATAAATAGATAGTTTCGACGAAAATCAAAATTAGACTTCACTCCTACAATTTTCAAATCAAAAGTTGCTCAGTCTTCCTCACTAACAACGCAAACACCATCAAAAAATTCCTGTGTTATTTAAATGAATGAAGAAATTCATACAAAAAAATTCCAATCGTTTGTTTTCAAGTTTACATATAAAAAATGTCATAACAAGAAGTTATTTAACATCAATTTACGTGATTTAAATTAAAGTCACAGATAATTTGTCTATGTCCACGACTTGTACTGAGAAATGTATTAATTATTTGGCAACCTTTCGATATTAAGCTTATATTTTAATGCAATGATAAACGTGCTGTGAACTGGTAAATTTATGATCACCATTTATAAATTAGAGCACGCTGGACGTCCCGAATTCTGATATAAGCTGGGTTTTTTTTTTAAATAATCGGTGCATTAAAATGGTTATTGTTCCAAAATAACATTCACTTAACGAAACTTACTGGTTAACTTATAAATAATACTTACCATACATATTAGGTGTGCGAAGAAATCAGTTTAAATATAGATAATTCAGTTTATTTTTTAAGATAGTAGCAACAATTGACAGTAAGACATTTTACCCTATTTTTTTTAAAAGTGGGTAGATTTACTTTACATTGAAGCACTAGTATAACCAAATAAGTCCCAACGCTATGAGTGACGTAGCTATACGTCACGTCAAACATTTATGAACTCAACATTTAGTCCAAATATTTTTGTATTCGAAATTCAAATATTATAACATTTCGTTACGTGTACAATAAAGTCCTAAAATATAGACTGTGATGGTACTTTGAAATAAAAAAATTCAGGCAAACATAAAATGAACGATGGAAAAAACTAAGCTATCGGTATTTTTAGCTTTTGGCTCAGTTGGTGGTAGTATTTTTCTTGTAAACATGACGTATCACTTTGCAAGGCACGTCGATTGCTCTTCTTCTGCTCGAAAGAATAACAAATCAATAAACACGTCGTATATATAAAATTACACAAGATTGCAATTGATTCCTTTGTTTTAAGTTAAATTATATTTTATTGATTGAATGCTTCTTGATAGGATAGAAATATTATATTCAAAATCAATACCATATATTTACGTTTATATAATATTCTAAAGCGTTTCATCAAAATCAATTGTAAGGGTCTGCTTGAGTTAAGGATGTCGTGATTTTGACTTCTATTTTTGCCTTTGCGCACATCACATGGTTCAGTGAACCAAAACGAAATTGGAGATGATGATCTTCAAAATTTCTAAGTTTTTCATAAAAGTAAAAGCCTGTAAACGTCCCACTGCTGGGCTAAAGCCTTCTCTCCTATTGAGGAGTAGGTTCGTTAAAAAATAAAAATGATCAAAATCGGTCTTAATTGTGAGTACCAATTATATGTATACGTCAATTTCATTCAAGCACACTGTATCGGTCTCAAACTTACCAACCGTATATTATTTTCTATTTCCAAATATAATAAACTCTGACCTTTGTCTCATGACCTTTGAAATAACCCCCACCATAGCTCAGCACATGTTTTAAAAGTTTACCCATAGCCGAATGTTGCATAACTATGGAACTGTAAAGCCAAATTGAAATCAGATAATCATGAAAACCGCCAAATTTACGGTACAATTACCTCATTGTGCTGTGGTTTGACATGAACGTTTGTCGTGCGATATTCGACCGCAATCGGGCTTACCTTCAATTAACAAATGAATACAATGCTCGTGCATATATTTTTAATTAGATTTCGAAGAAATTTCAAGTGGAAATTTCATTTGTCAAGTTTATTGTGACGGAATTCGTGCGTTTTCAATCAGATTGAGAAGAGAAACTTTGTAGAGTTGTTGGTTTAGTAATTCCGATTCTGATTTAATAATTTTTGAGTTACTTTTAAAGTACCACCCGTAGACACGATTAGATATTAACCGTCTTGAAGTGTAAATCCTCTAAATGGAGCTCTTAGGGACATGGGTGCCTGTAATGACACTTATTTACTTATAATTTAACACATACACAACAATAATAATTATTTATTTATTTATTTATTTATTCTTTATTGTACACCATAAACAAAAATACAAAATCTTAAAATTAAAATAGTATAAATTTAATGTGTTGTACATTGGGCGGCCTTATGGCTAATTAGCCATCTCTTCCAGACAACCCAAACGAAGAGAGATTCATTGAACTTAAACTGGGTAGGTGGTGCAGCCAATAAACTTACATACAAATGTTACAAACTAATACTCATACTTAATACAAATATAAAAAATGATAAATATTACTATTATATACTAAAAAATGCCTATATATATAATATGCTTGAGAAAAACAGTACATGGAAATTAAGTGAAGTCGTCTAAATCATTATTTAGATAGTAATTTTTAATAGATTTTTTAAATATATTGATCGATTCTGATATTTTTATATTTTCCCGAAGTGCATTCCATAACTTTACGGCTTTTACAGTGAAGGAGTTTTTGAAAAATTTTGTTTTATGTACAGGCATTTTAAGCATAAGGTTCCGCGACGGTCTTAATAAGGAAGAGCCTCCTAGAAATTCAAACTGTACCTTTAAATAGGAAGGAAAGTTAGAGTTGAATGGAGTACTGCACAGAAGAGAAAGAATATGCAGGTTCCGGCGAAGACGTATAGGAAGCCACTTGAGCCTTGAACGATATTCCGAGACATGGTCATACTTTCGCAGGCAAAATATGAACCGGATAGCAATATTTTGAAGTAGCTCAAGCTTGTCAAGTTGGTCCTCAGTCAGATCAGGATAACTGGCATCTGCATAATCTAGAACGGATAAGAGGAGACAGTTTGCTAGCATCATTTTGTTAGGAATTGGAAGAACAGATTGGAGACGTCGTAATGAACTCAGTGTAGCAAATAATTTCCTACTGACCTCTTCAATTTGTACTGACCACGATAATGACTGATCTAAATAGACACCAAGGTCTTTGACGGTGGAACAGTATGGTATTCTGTAGCCGTTGTATTCTACTGATGGTAAGTTGAAAAGTGATCATGCCAGAGCTACCGATTAGAATAGCCTGAGATTTGTTAGAGTTAATGTTAAGTCCGTATCGTTTACTCCAGAGATTGAGACAAGATCATCATTAATGTCACTAATGTTATTCCTGTTTCGCGATTGAATATGTAATGCATGGTTGGTACTAACTAAGTGCTATCAACGTGCATTGAATAGCACGTGAGTTCAATTAATTAATTATTCGTATTAGCATTTATTATTATGAACGTACTCGTCGTAATAGGGTTTTACTTCTGTTGAGTAAGTGATAGTTTTATTATTGTTATAGCTTCTTGTTGATAGCCTCCCTTACCAGCTTACGGAGAAAACTATTATCTATGTTTCTTGTATTTGTCACAACTGGCCATATTTTTTTTTATAATATCGGTAGGCGGACTAGCAAATGGGCCATCTGATGGTAAGTGGTCACTACTGCCCATAGACAATGGCGTTGTAAGAAATTTTAACCACTCCTTACATCACCAATGCGCCACTAACTTTGGGAACTAAGATGTTACGTCCCTTGTGCTTTTAGTTACACTGGCTCACTGACTCTTCAAACCAGAACACAACCATACCGAGTACTGCTGTTTGGCGGTAGAATATCTGATGTGTGGGTGGTACCTACCCAGACGGGGATACTAACCATATACTTTGATACTGTAAGAAATATTAATCGTTATCGTATCATCAGAGCACTACTAAGCTTAGGAACTAAGATGTTATTTGATTGTGCCTGTAGTTGCACTGGCTCACTTACACTTCAAACTGGAACACAACAATTGTAAGTATTCTTACTCACCCATCTTAACGAAACACGACAATACTAAATATTGCTAATTGGCGGTAAAATGTTTGACGAATGGGTGGTACCTACTCAGACGGGCTTGAACAGTGCCCATATAGTATCACCAAGTTTTCTAATATTTATTCTATATATTTATTCTTTAAAGGGATGTTTTACTTTATTTAGGAACAACATTAACAGTCTGTAAATTTCCCACTGCTGGGCTAAGGCCTCCTATCCCTTTGAGGAGAACGTTTGGAGCATATTCCAAAACGCTGCTGCACATGCAGGTTTCCTCACGATGTTTTCCTTCACCGCCGAGCACGAGATGAATTATAAACACAAATTAAGCACATGAAAATTCAGTGGTGCCTGCCTGGGTTTGATCCCGAAATCATCGGTTAAGATGCACGTGTTATATTTTTTTTCATTTAATAATTACAATAAAACCAATTACCTTAATCAAAATATACTTTATTCAAGTAGGCTTTGACAAGCACTTTTGAATCGTCATTTAACCAACTATTTAAAGTAAAGCTACCACCGGTTCGGAATGTAGATTCTACCGAGAAGAACCGGCAAGAAACTCAGTAGTTGCTCTTTTTCAATATCCAAAAATACAGTCATGTTAGTTAAATATAATTATACTAACTTTGTCTATGTAATACTAACTTTGTATATTGATAATTGCAAAAACACAATTCATATATTCATCAATAATTTAACAAGCAATAACAATTATACTATATCACAAAATTATATCGTACCTTAAATGTTAGCAGCAGCTTGCTGGTCCAGGATCCAAGTGAAAAGTAAAAGTCGAAGTGCTCTGTACGGAGCTTCCATCACTTATATAAGCCTCACTACAAATCACGTGACTCACAATATTGAACAGAAAAGTCAAAGTACCCTCTTATTTAATATCAATGTTATCAAAACAATTCAAAAATAACTTAAATTAAATTATTATTATTACAGAATTGATTAAAACATACAATGCATAGTGTAAGCCTTGTTTGTAATTGTCTAATTATTTATTTATTTCTTACTTAATCTGACACAGGCGTTCTACCACGAAGCCAGCTCGGCTTTAGGAACAAATAGCAATTAATATATATTTAAAGATACCGCTGTTAAATAATTAATAACTGGATTGTAAAATAAAAAAGAGTATTCAGTTTAAAATAAATAAAATGTGGAAAAGATAATAAAGGTCTACGAAGAATTCATTGAAGGACAAAGAAAAGAAAAATTCTTGTTCTTTTGGACTAAGTACCTTCTTGGGTTATGCAGAATAACTCACCGAATTCTCGTCACAATGGAATGATTAGTGTAGGAACGCTTAGTGTTCAAACATAAAAAGGCAAAGTAGCCTTTAAATGTCATACTGTTGGGCTAAGGCCTCTTCTCTCTTTGAGGAAAACTTTTGGGCTCCACCACGCTTCTCCAATGCGGGTCTGTGTTCACATGCGGCAAAATTTCATCGAAATTAGACACATGCAGATATCCCGATGTTTTCTTTCATGTTGAGCACGAGATGAATTATAAACATAAATTATGTACAGGAAAATTAGAGAGGTGGAGCCAGCGTTTGAACCCGCAAGCATCGATTGAGATTCACGCGCTCTAACCTTACCGATGTTTATTTTTTATTCATATGGATTGTACGCTACTTGTACATAACTAACAAAGTCAGTTTGTAAACAAATCCAGGGAAGCAATTTTAATCAACATTGTGTAATTTCAGTAGTTCGGGATGGCATAATAAAATTATGTTTTACAATGATGCTCCAATCTCTCTATATTTCTTTACAATCCCTCACAACCATCCAATTGTTTTCCTTATGACAGCTCAATCATTTTTAAAATAAGAAATAGTGTTACATGCCAGTATTAAATGTTATTCCATATAAAATAATATTAATTAAAGTTGTACAAATTATTGATCAATTAATTACAATAATAATTGTATATGTTTATAATATGTGATATTATTAATGATTATAATATCCTATGACGTATCACCGTATGGAGGCTAGGGTTAGTCTCTAACAATTGTGATACTCATAACTTGTTACTCCTGTAACTCGACTGCAGAGTCGAGTCAAAAGAGTTACTCTTTGGAAAATGTATACGATTTCAATTACTGAATAAAATAGTTTGGAATTTCTTCATTATATTGAAACCTGAAGAAAAATACGAATACAAGCGCTGAGTCTTTTCGCCAGTAATTCTCGGGTCAGGGTTTTCTTTTCTGAAACGGTTTTAAGTTTCATCTTTACTATCAATCCTCTGGACCGATTTTAGCTACGTTGACGAATTTCAAAGAAGACCAGTCAATTCAATCAACGCAGGATTATTATAATGTGCAAATTTGTACGGAACACTCCATAAGGTGCACTCTCTATCCCCCCACCCGTGACCACTATACGTGATTTCCTAGGTATGGGGGTGTACAAATGTCCATCTTCCGGGCTGTTACTGATTTTGATAGCGACACTCATTAGCTTTTTATCGGACCGATTTGGGGCCTGAACCGAGGACCTCGGAATCTGCAGCCTTATATCTAGCCACAAGACCAAAAGTCATTCAATTAATAAGTAATACTTATATCATATTCATCAATTTGAAACTTTGCTAGTGTTTTAAGATCAGCCATCGAGATGGAAGTGATAGACAAGAGTAAATTAAAACATTCTTCTGCTACCAGAGTTTTGAGCTCAGGTGGGTCGTGTTGATAAGTTACGTGCATTAAGCTTGGTAACATTTTTCACTGACAAAGGCAGGAATTGAATATTTAAAGCTGTTTTTAAATTCACAAACTGGTTTCCCTTATTACTAACAGTATCTAAAACGGGATATTTACCATGTTTTTTATTTTTATTTGGTGGAGCTCGATATTTCGACATTGTCTACGAAGAACGACATTCAGTCTCGTGAACAAGACATTCGTAGATAATGTCGAAATATCGAGCTTCACCAAATAAAAATAAAAAACATGGTAAATATCCCGTTTTAGATACTGTTAGTAATAAAAATAACCATGTTAATTTAAAATCTTATATGGTTTCCCTTATGTTACTGATGTAAAAGCGCTCTTAAATAGAAGATGATGTATAAAATACTCTCGTCATAACGCTTAAGTAGTAACAGAATAAATATTGTTTAAAATGATTACTAAGCAAAAAATATATATAACCTCCGTTATTAATCAATCCGTCCATAGAAGAAAACTGCATGAAAATCCGTTCGATAGTTTTTGAGTTTATCGCGTACAGACAGATAAATAGAGATTATATATTTATATACATATATCTAGTGATAATGTGTATATGTACATTTGTTGTACACAAATCATAAATGTATTCATATTTACTTAGATTAAATTTATTATGCTTACGTTTTAATTTATTATGTAAGGTCTTTAACATAAATAACAAGATAGAAAAAAAAAATCTTAATAAGATCACTTCAACAAGATTTTTTTTATATTTATTGTTCTGTAGTTGTAACATCACTGTTTTGAGCATTTTATTAATTGTTCATCTATGTAAGCGCTGATATTATGAAAATATTAATCTCTCTCAATATTATACTTAATGATAAGTTTATCGGATTGTCCATATTATTTTATTCGTAATTAAGCAACGTTTTTCATTTATATAATATATTAAATTCCACAAAATGTAATTACTCCATTGTTCGGTGGTTTGACATGTTCATAGTTTGGCACCCAATGTGGGACCGCAAACAAATGTGCCGTTAGTTGACAACACCGGATATAATTTAGAGACAAACAAAATAATTAAATTTAAGCTACTCATATGACATGGTTCTGACGGCATAATTATTTTCAGTGTTGTTAATTGAAAACAATTACGATTTACAAACTGTACGTGATTTTTTAATAAAAATAATCTGCAACATTTTTTTATATACAATTACTTATAAAGAAGTATTCATCAAAACAAAATTTAATTGCTATTGGTTTCAAAAATAACAATAAAACAAAATTTATTTCAAATTCAAATGCATTTAACAAATATATTACACTTAATTAGTCCCATCAAAGTTAAACCTACCACCGGTGAGGAAAAAAAAATACCCTGCCCTCAGAAGAACCGGCAAAAAAGTTTCGAGTAAATTAATCGTAAATGTTGGCGCCCAAAGTGGGATTATTAAGATTTATTAATTATTATTTATATTAAAATAATATAGATTAGTACATAGATGTACATATTATTATATATGCTTTAAAATAGTATTCAATCTGAGATGAAATGTTTGATACGTGACAAGATGAATACTGTCCCTTTTCAATGCTACTCTATTAGTTAATAGGGGTCTGGGACGGTTCACGTATCCATATGTTTTATTCATCAATTAAAATCACATGTATTTATAAAGTTAAAAACTTCTTTAAATTCAGATATAATTATCCAATATGAAAATAATGAATGACTACGTCCGTTTATAACGAGTTTTGGTTTGTTAAAAAAACAAAATCAATTTCATTCGGACTTTATTTCTTCGTTGATTTTCTAAGAATGCTATTGAGCTCATGAAACTAATAAAATAAAAAAAAAAAAAACAATATTTATGATGTCAAATAGTAATGCTTTACTTGTTGACTTCCAGGCAAGATATATTATATACATATATATAAGTGTATTTAACTAACATAACTATGTATTTTACATGTTGAAAAAGAGTAACTACTGAGTTTCTGCCGTTAAAAGTGCTTGTAAATGACTGTTTGAATAAAGTATATTTTGATTTTGAATTTCTGTATAAACTACGAGGCGTAGATCGTTTTTGAAATAAATATTTGATCGCCACTATTTGATAGTGAACTAAAAAATATAGAATTACATCGTCAAGAAAAGCAGTCGTCCCGAAAAGGCTTCTGCGAATTGAAATCGATTTGATGTTATAAGCTCAGAATCCTTGCTCTTACCAGGAATCTATTTACCTGTGTAATAGTAACCGGATTATCCGATAAATAAAATAAAACGTCTTAAGAAACACTTGGATAAATCTGAAGATTATCAACACATATTTTACTGCCAAACAACAATACTTAGTACTGTCGTTATCCGATTTTAAGGGTGAATGAGCCAGTGTAATTACAGGCCCGAGGGACGTTACATTTAAGTTTACAAGGTTGTTGGCACATTATCTATGTAAGGTATGGTTAATAATTCTCACAGTGCCAAAACCTATGAGCAGAAGATGGCTTACCATTAGACGATCCATTTTCCAGCTTGTATATCGATAAAAAAAAGGATAAGTTAGTTAATATTCAACTTTAAAACAGAACATGTTGCAACAACTCTTGGTACATATACGGATCACTATTGGTCGTCGGGTTGATTAAAGGGTACGGTTAGTTGACCCACATGCAGGGAAATGAGGAGGGGAGGCGTAATTATGGGTGGAGGAATTGGTAATGATCCCTTAGCTTGACGAAACGAAATTTCGTTTAAAATTATTGTTTTGAATAATAATGAAATCAAAGAATTTAAAATTGTAGGCAATATATTGTTTTTCTATTTTATTTATTGTATAGCATTTAGGTGTATGTTAAATGAGACAGCTATCATAATAACTACGACATTATTTTGAAACCATTGGTTTGATAAAATGTACAAGAATTACACAATTAAATGTATTTTTTTCTCTTGCCATTGTTATAATAATAACATGCTTGACTTTTAAACTTTCAATATATATTATACGTTTATAGTAATTTTATTAACATAAGAATTGATAACATTAAGTGCTTAAATATATACAAATATGAATTAAAAATAGTTACTGTATAAATCTTGACCGCGTGGAATGGTGGCAAGAATGCTAGCAGCATTTCCCCGTTGAATCGATCCTCTGGACTAAAAACGAACCAGCCCTCCTGTCACCAGTGGAGGCAATAAGGCGAGGTGTTATACTTATTATTATTTTTATAGTAGTATACAATCCTTCATTGATTACAGTTAATGTAATTCATATTAAGTAAAAAAAAAAGTTATAAAAATGTCACGCTCTACATTGACCCTATTTTGTAATTTAACACTTAAAATTGTCGCAATAACTATAATTACACAGCGATAAAAAGATTTGATAAAAATATTATAAGCAAATTAGATTATTTGACAAGCAAAAATAATTTTCTTTCACGGACAATCATTTATAAAATTAAGTAATGTACGGCTTATCAAATAAAATCATAACGGCTGATCCGTTATGCTTTTATTTACGTGTATGATAAATACGGAGCACGGAGTTGAAATAATATTACTTTATTTTATTTTTTTCTGAATAAAACAGAATTATAAAAAATATATATCGTTCTGATTGTAGTTTACACTCTGTTACATACTATATCCATCCAAGCTATATAAAAACAAGATTATTATATTTTATATATATTTGTAAATTGCATTCATAATATTAAGGCAATTTTATTAACTACCTTACAAAATTTATACAGCTTTGTTGCGGTACCATTCTCTCTTTTCAATATATGTATATATTTTATCTGTCAGAAGTTAGTCAAATATGTAGGAAAATTTATTAAAGTCGGAAAGAAATTTATTAATTATTCTTACATGTTACAAAGTTACATCAAAATAGCATCGTGGTAACGGGCTTAGACATCAAGGGTGAAATATCAATTACTATGTCGTAAAACAGACGACCTTTTCGAATATTTTGACGAATCTATCTACGATAAAATCTCATTGATCAAATTTTTGTAAAGTGTTAATACTCCAGGCCTTAGCCTAATTAGTGATAAACAGGCAATGGTCTTAAAGATTCATGCGAATTTACCAGCGTACGTGGTATTTCATACATTGTAAATGTGTCATAACTTTTTCAATCTCATTTTATAAAATTGGCGCCCAAGATGGGGCATTATTACTTTATACGAATATTTTATGAGATAAAAAGTTTTCGTTGTACTTTCCTTTATTTATATAGTTTTTATGCCTAAGAAAACTTCTTAAAGTAGAAAATTAACAATCACACGACGAAATTATTTCAGGTAGCAGGTTGCGTGCTTACAGCCCTTTGGGTTGAATTGTAAAGGGCTCCGTGATTGATAGCCTAAAATATTATAAGGCGTATTATTCTGTACACCTCCATTTTTCCTATAAACTTGCACGCACGTACTTGGAGTTTATATTTGGCTTGGGGTTAAAAATAGGATTACAGTTGACAAATTATCTTAAAGAATAAAAATATGTTCATTAATTAACAAATATCAAAACAAAAAATTATACATTCTTCGAGTAGGCTTTTAAAAACACTTTTGATTGCTCATTTTACAGAATTGTATTACATGCTAAAACGCGTTTCAGAATATACTTTCAATCGAGTAGAATCAACAAGAATTTAGTAATTCATATCTACACCTGATGTATAAATAAGTATTTAAAAGTACCACAACATTAATTTATTTATTTTCTATAATGATCAATCATAATGTAAATTCGTCATTTGGACTGAGACGTGTTTTAACAACTTTTTTAGTTTTTCATTTTATACAACGTCATTATCTAAGTCCTCTCTTACTTTACTTTACTTTATACTTTTATTGTACACGACACAGAGAAAATAAATAAATACAACATCCAAGATCCAGCCTTAATAAAAGACGCGTACAATATTGGCGATCTCTTCCAGGCAACCAACGGTTAGGGTTAGCAGTCCTGAGCTTTCTTATCAGGCGTTCTTCTTTGGTTATGCGATTGGTACAGATTTTGTCTATTGTATTGAATGCATCATCACGTAGGTTTTCGTGGATTTAGGGAATTGGATGTTCAACGCTCAATATAAATCTCATCAGACATCACTTACATCAATACGCATCATCATTATTTTCCAAATTTTTAGAGTCCAAATTAATTTTCAAACAATTTCCACATTAAAATGAAAGTCGCAAGTCACGCTGACGACGCAGGCACTACTTATGTTAAACATATCAGGTAAAATTGTATATTATTAACATAATTTAACTTATTTTGTTTAGAAAAACCTAAAGATATTCCGTCTCAATAGGTAAATTTCCATAACCTGACACGATTAAATGAATATTTAGGCATATTGCTTCATTATATTCAAATAAGACTGGGATGAAACAGCGGTCGTTAGGGAACATTGAATAATTCAAGAAAAGAAATTGCTGGTACATTTACCCGACGACGTAAAACGTAGTAATTATATTGGTATATTCATATTTATTTCAATAGCGAAATTATGAAAACGGTCAAGAGGAACGAAAAATAACAACAGACTATATACAAACAGCCACAAAAATCTAATAAGCTTATGAGTTTATGTATTATAAAGGATACAATAAAGGCAAAAACAGATATCTGCGCAGAAATTTTTATTTTAATTCAATCTGCACGGGAGATTGATCATAACACGTACAATTGTATTTGCAAAAAAGGTCACGTCTCTATTTCCTCAATTTCATAGTCCTCACTGGGTTGACAATCCGCAGCCTTATGTAGTAGATACTAGACCAAGAAAACGAAGAAGCGTGAGGAAACGAAGTGTCTCAGAAAGCACTGGAATATGTTGGTCTACCAACCACTAGACCACACAGCTCACCAGCTGTGTTAGGTAATTTTTCGATTGGAGCTTAAGAATAGAAATTGCAACTGTGCTTAGGCACACACGCATTTTAACATCTGAACCGTTGGCTAGTCTTTGTAGAAAAAGGTCGCATTGTTCGAAATCAGATAGATGTTTATCGACAAGGTTGTATAGCAATGAATAAAGTAACAGCCTGTAATGTCACATTGCTGGTTTATAGCCCCTTCTCCTTTTGAGCATAAAATTTGGAGCTTATTTGACCACGCGGCTTCCGTACCGTTGCAGAAACAAATGTGGCAGATTTTTAACCGAATCATGGAAGTTTCCTCGTGGTCTCTACTTCACTGCTGAGGGCAACTTACAAAAACAAAATAAACTTTTATTAGTTGTCACGGGGACAAAAAAAAATGTTGGTTGAACAAGTCTTTATTAAAAAAAATATTTTTATGAAAAAAAACAATTAAAAATACATTTTAAATTAAACAAAAATCAGACGGGTTGGCCGTTGACGGTATCTGGTCATGAAAGCTAAGATACTAACTAAGTACAGCATGAATACACAATGTAATGTATATCAACCGTTATTGCTTAGCAGAATTTACTATTTTAATTAAGCATTTAAATAATTAGGTATTAAAAAAACGAACAAAACTGATGAGAGATGAATAATAGTATGAGTTGCGGTTCGTTTTATATTTCGAATTAAAAAAAAAATAAGCAGGATAGTGCAAACCCTGAACGCAGCGTCCAGAAATTAAATTAACTCTGTTGTTTCAATGCAAGTACAAAAGCAGTGCAAAGCGGCAATCAACGACAGCAGCAGCAGCAGCAGAAGCGGCAGCAGCAGCACTGGACAGGCAGCAATTCCTCCACAAAACAGCAGCTTCAACTCAGCAAAACTCTTCAGTTGAGTCCACCAAGCAATATTATAATACTTTGGAATATAATTGCAAAGTATATATATATATAAAACACTCTCTGTGAACAAAACAACTCATTACCTATCTTGCTTAAGCACTAAGAAGGCCCTAAGAATGCCCCAGACACAGGTACAAGCAAGAATAAATTATTTAATTTGAATAAAAACTCATAAGATTGAGGTTATTAAATTGGATATTTAAAGTGCCAAAATATGGGAAATTATTGCTCAATTGGCAACAATACAATATACAAAAGCAAGAACTATATTTATATTAACGCAATCATGCCTTTAAACGATTTAAATCACTATAGGATTCGACTTAGGTCACCCAGTACGTTGACTTGATTATCAAAGGTAATTAATGCATGAACTCACCTCAGGAGTGTTTAAATAAATGAAAATTCGGCAATACTTGTCAGATATTGCACGTGGCCGGTTTTTGTACAAAAACTGGAATTGAACGAAAAACTGATTAAATATCACTAAATTACTACAATTAATCTGCCTCGATTGAACGAATATAATTTGTTTTACTTACGGTTTAGTAACCTGAACATCTCAAAAATGGAAACATATGATGATGACGTAGGTGACCCTCCGTTTACATATAATTCGTGTATAATCCAAAACGAACGTAAAAACCAATATACGAAATGTAGAAACAATATATTAAAGGCCAATATTCTGGAATATTCGCTGAATATACTCACGAAGTATAAATGATTTTATCGTTTTAAACTGACAAGTGTCGGTAGGTGACCGGCTCCCGCACAACGATAAAACGAACGACGTAGACAACGCAGTGCTGCCATCTCACAAAACAGATAATAAATATAAAGACGATTACGATTCAAAAATCGAATTTTTGTTAAATAACCGATAAATGATCATAAAGATAAAATAATTTATAGGGTTACATGGTACTCCACCCACCATGGCTCCCCAGACCAAGTAGGTGATCAAACGTCGAAAAATATTTCAAAACGCAAACAAATTTATTATAACTGCTTAAAGATTTTCCTAATTTTATATAAAAAAATGTGTTATGAAATTCTTTACGAGCACCGAGGAAATAATTGAATTGTATTATGGAGTAGAATTGTATTACAATCTAAAATATAACTTAAAATGTCGTTGTTTTACAAAGGATATTTTTCAAAAGACATTCTTTATATCTTCCATGACAGCCTCGCTCCGTATGTTCTTGAAATCCAATATAACGGGCTATTCATTGGGAATGAGGTTTTTAATACTTTTAAATAAAAAATAAAATGTATTTAGCGTTACGGGCATAAAATTAAAAATAGGAGATCGTCTCTTTGTTTAATATTTATTATTAAGTTTTTGTATATTTTGGTGATGGTCTGAATTAATTCAATCACTCTGAAGGAAAAAGTCAATTGCTTTTTATTGCCTACATGGACTATATAATGTGTATCAGTATACTTTATGTGATATAATCTTAGTCTCATGATAATCTGATTGGGTAAATATGATAGGCCAACAAAGAGTTCTGGGGTTCAGTTTCCAAGCGATGGAGCTGTAAACACTCGGAACTTACTGACTTTGGGCTACTATTCCACTACTGTCTGATATAAAACCCAATAAATTTTAGTAGCCCGATTCAAGGTTCGAACTCATAACCTCGAACAACGGGGCATGTAATATCTTACCAAAAGTAATAATTAATAGTTTGTTGTTGCTTATTTATAAAAAGAATTACAAAAAGGAACAATTTTTCCAAATTATCTGGTAAACTACGAAATAGTCTTCAGATATTGTTTAAAAAGCGTTCTCCGTTCACATCGACTTTGGAACGTTTGGTAAATATGTTGTCAGTTTTATTCGTCAATCAATAATAAAGTGTAACGGCATTTTTACCTACGCCTTATCCCTGTTTTTGTCCTCCCCCTAATATTCTAAGCAGGTCGTTTCGAAGAGATCGTTAGATTTGATAAGGCCACGCTTGCATGCATTATTCAATTGATTTTTTTATTTGACATAATTTTTGTGTCTTGCAATAAGGCATAAAATGAGTATAATTGTTTGTAATGATTGAGATGTTTTGGTGGTGTATTAGCGATGTAAGGAACGGTTGAAATTTCTAACGGCGTCAATATCTTTGAGAACTGATGGCCACTTACCATCAGTTGGATTATTTACCCGTGCCGTTACTTCTTATTCAAAAAATAACGGCCACGGTGGCCTCTCATAGCAAGAACTTAATTAAAATAACCATCTGCCTATAGACATACAACTTAAAAACCCTTTCTTGTCCTATCAATGCCCTGTGCTTTATAAATGTCCTTTATATCTACTAACTCACCCTTATAATCGAAGAACGATAATACAAAGTATTGTCGTCTGATTTTCTTAAAACTCTAAGCTCTCTTGTATGAAAGATCCATATTGTAAAAAATAGTAGATTTTGCTGGAGGAAAAATATGCAAAAAATCGACTATTAATACGAGATGAGATGAGATTAATGCTCCATTGAACCACAAATACTCGTAATATATATATGTACGATTAATGGAAATATAATGATTACGTGATTACTATCTCTGATTAAATGCATATGGAAATTCTCGGTCCATTTGCACTAAGCCATCCAGCCGACTAATAGCATTTACAGATCGCTGTTCTGCGTTTTGAATAGTGTTATGCGAAGATTAATGGAAATAGCGTTATATTCTACTAGAAATATCTATAAGAGAATGAGCCGAGATCGCCCAAGAGTAGACGACCAGTTTCATTGTGCTTTTGAGCTCAAAATCTCTAATGGCATAATATATCTGGTGAAATTCTGAAATATTCAATGGCTTTAGTGTAGCAAGCTCCAAACCTTTTCCATAAGAATATATCCGGGAGAGAGGATTGCGAGGACGAGAATACTCCGACAAACCATAGCACTATCACAGAGCACAGCGCTCTCCGATCAGATACGTGGAGAGGGATTTTAGTGGATAATTCCACGTAATCAGTTCCCTGCTTCCAATTTTCAGATTCCAGGCTGCTACTGATACTATTTATCAGCCCGACCTGCTTTTAACCCAGGATCTCGGGATATGCTGTCTTATATGAAAATACTAGACCAATGAGTCAATATAAAATACTACCTAGATAAAAATATCCGTTGAATTTTATTAAAGAATTGATTATCTTGTCCCAAGAACGATCTAGACACTTTCAATATTTTTAATACGACAATTTGTGACGTTTTGGCGGTCGTAAATACCCATTAATAAAACTATTATTAGAATCTTACCCTGTAAAGCACAAATCAATATTTATCGCCTCGCCTAGATATAGGACCGAATGTGTTTTCCTATTCAAGTTTATAGCGCACGCCGACAAAGGTCGGTTAGTCGACCGTTCGTGGATGGGGTATAAAAAACAATTTTATAGCTTTAACGCTTCGGATACAAAAGGCGGAGTTTACGTGTCCGACTTTACGATGTTTTTTGAAGTGTATTGGGATGGTGTAAAGAGAAATAATGAAGATGCTAAATTTGTAGACAAATCATTTGCAAGTACCACTGGGTAACGAATTTGCTAAATTGATCGAATTAAAAAAAAAAGATTCTACTCCCGTTAGACATATATGTTTTTACTAACAGTATCTAAAACGTGTCGTGAACAAGACATTCGTAGATAATGTCGAAATATCGAGCTCCACCAAATAAAAATAAAAAACATGGTAAATATCCCGTTTTAGATATTGTTAGTAATAAAAATAACCATGTTAATTTAAAATCTTATATATGTTTTTGTTGTCAAGATAAATTTACTATAAATACCGTATTGTTCATATATGTCGCAGCCAATTAGTTTAACTAGCCTTTAATTAACAGCCAAGCCTTATATTGTCCTGGCAGTATAGAAATACTTACTAACTGCCCGAATTAGAACGGTAGCAGTTTTACTTTCACGTTTTCCAGAAAGCACGTCATGTAACATAAGCTTAATATTTACGAATCAATGCTCTATTTTTATATGTAGTAATTTTAAAATGGAGTGAATCGAAGAAAATCACGCAATTTATGAACCAGTTTCTGACCGAGGTTTCGTCCGTGTGTGGGAGGAATATCATCTAGGAAGATCTCTTTCTGTACTCCTGACGACGTGTGATGACCAGTTCAGCAGTTAAGACGAAACAAACAAATAAAAATTGGTATATATAACACTAAGTAGGGTAAAATATAACGCTCATGAGAACCATCACGGAATAATCAAAAAAAGGGACCACTTAGCAACACCTCTTCTAAAATTACCCGTAAAACGACCAAAAATTACATACTTGAAAAATAAGGGTAATAAACACATAGCTCATGACGTAAAAAAGGGGTTCGTGTGCATAAAGAAACCTCCCGGTCGTCCCTAATGGGTCACAGGTGGTCGATCTCAAAAAAATGATCCTCATTTCAACACCTTGGTCCCTATTGGTACCTTATTGTTAATAATAATAAAAGATCTCATCTCGTGCAAATTTGTCGAAACACCCACACATACTTAAATTTTTGCATGACGAAATGAAATTTCTCATTATATTTTTATTTTTGCGTCAGTGTGTTCGCTGTACGTAATTTAATTGAGCTTGAAAAATATTTTATTTAGATCTAATTTGTTAGCTCGACTCCGTTTGAATTTTAGGTGAGGTTCATTCGGCAACACTGGGTTGATGTGGAATGACCTATATTTTCATCTTTCACACACCTCCGTCGAAATCAAAATATTCTTTATAAAAATATACTTATAAACACATTTTGAATTATCATGTTACAGTTGAATTCAATGTAAATATACCGCCGATTCAGAATGTAGATTCTACTGAGGAGAATCAGTAAAAACTCTGGAATCTTCTAGAAACTCAATTGTACTCTTTTTCCACAAATTTTAAATCCGAATATCAATGAAATGCAATTACTATTTAAACTGCATGAAAATCAATTAATAAAATCGTTTATTTTATCGTCTATGTAGTTTTTTTGAAGTTATAATTCTTTTGACGCGTTATGTTAAAAATATTAGAGAATCGACCGCAATCGCTAAAGGTCATATTACTTTTAGATACAGACCCAATCGCAGGGAGTGCAAAAAGCCCGGACGCCACGCATTGGGATGCGCGTCGCAGTAGATACTGAGACCATCCGTAAGGCATCCACATCACTTAAAAACTTATTTGGAGGATAGGAGATCTCGTGCTTACGACCGGGCGCTTGTTGTGCCCAAGACGGGTCTGTGTAACAGTTTCTAACGGACGCTCAAATGGTTGATGATTCAGAAAGCGGTATCTAATATGACATTGAATTAAATATTAATTTCGAATAATATTATCAATTAGTATAATTTATACAGCCGGTGCAATGCCTGAAGTTGCTCAAAATACTACCACCACGAATCCAAATACTTACTTATCCAACGATAAATTTACAAGACTGAGTTTTGAATTGTTAGATCCGTGGTCATTAGATATCAAAAGTTAATAACGACTTTTTCAAGAAACTGCATACTTCTGATGCCTCACGAGGTGGTGCTTACTCAGCTGAGTCTTGCGATTTAGAGAGGTAATACTGCCATCGTCCTGAGTACAATGCCACAAGACAATCTTTTGGATCATTTTTTTTTTATAATTTACATATGCCTAACTGAACCTGCGGCTTTATCAGCGTGAAATTTATACCATACCATAGATTAAAAAATATAAAATAGAATTTAAAAAGTAGCCCGTGTCCTTCGTCGGGACTTATACTAACTCAATACGAAATTTCATCTCAATCGTTTCAGCGGTTCAAGCGTGAACATTTAAGAGTTACTTCCGCTATATGAATATAGATGCCAGCAGAGTTTTTTTTTTTATTACTTTTCATTGCATACTTAATAGCTAGAACATGTATGTTAAACACTTGTAGTAGATTAATAATGTCTCTTTTAGATACTAGAATACCTAATTGTCACCAACGCCATTGGTAATTAACATATCATTATACGCAAAACGATTAATACACTTGGAGCCATTAGGATGAACTAGTTCACTATATAGAAGTAATTACCGAATAATTGATTAATAGATACAATTGAATTGTAATCCAAGTGCATAATGGTTATTAAGATGTTTTGTTGTGAAACATATTAAACCCAGTTACTGTCTGACCGACGGAGAAATAGATCACTATGTAGCAGTGCTTTGGGCAAATACCTGGGTACACACTCGTCAGATGTTCTTTCGCCAAACAACAAGGTCTAGTAATGTTGTGTTCCGGTTTGAAAGTTCTGTGAGTCAGTGTAACCACAAACACAAGGGACATATCGTCTTAGTTCCTGAGGTTATCGCATTCGCGATGAGAGGAATGGCTTAAATTTCTTATAGCGCCAATTTCTATGGGTGATGGTGAATCATTGCACTGAACTATATATTAAAAAATATCATGGTGTCGACACGACACGACACGACATGACACTATCTTATGCCGTCGTGTGTTTTTTACTTCCTTGTATATTTACGTCGTTTTTTGTGTGTGCTGCACATGTAAAAAAATATTTATGGTATTAACCAAGTTACGTTTTTATCTTACACTTACTGGTTTTCTGTAACTAAAAATCCCTTCAATAAAAGTTCAGACATTTAAAAGTCTTACTAGTGACGTTCCTTTTTTTTTTATTTTGGTACCAAGAATTATCAAAACAACACAAAATATCCTCGAACAAATAGGCTCGTACAAACACTTTCGAATCGTCATGTTACAGTTAATGAAATGTAAAGCAGCCACCTCTCTAAGTGAGGATTCCATTGATAGAAACCGACAAGAAATTCAGCAGTAACGATTTATATGCCCATTACAGAAATCGAAGCATACGAACTCCAATCTATTTTATTATCTATATTTACATCCATATTTTTACCTGTCTATATATATTTAGTATAAAGTACTTGGTGGTAGGGCTTTGTACTAGCCCGTCTAGGTAGGTACCACCCATTCATCAGATATTGTACTGCCAAACAGCAGTACTCTTTATTGTTGTGTTCCGGTTTGAAGGGTGAGTGAGCCAGTGTAACTACAGGCACAAAGGACATAACATCTTGGTTTCCAAGGTTGGTGGCGCATTGGTGATGTAAGGAATGGTAAAATTTCTTACAGCGCCATTGTCATCATATCATAAAAAAAAGCAATATAATTATAGTCTATCTGTTTGTACGAGATAAACTCGAAAATTACCAAACACATTTTCAGACGGTTTTCCCGAATGAATGTGTAAAATGGCGGATATACTTCCGAAAAGCGCATACCACCGATCTGAAATATGGTATAATAACTTATTTTGACCGCCTTATCACGAATATCGTAAGTAAAATTGGCCCAAACGCTATTTAAAAAAAAGTTACTAGTTACTTTACTCAGTAAGGGTATGTGTACAGCGAAGTTTATCCAAAATGGTTGAAATATAACGATTACTGTTGAAAATGTGAGAAGAAAATCCGACTGGAAGTTTTACTGGCGTGCATCGCGTAAACCCATAGAGTTATAACTAGTCTATTATATATAAAGACTGGACGGCCAGGTACACACTTGGATTATAAACACGAAAACTTTATCTTTACAAAATCAAAACATATTTACCTGAGAGATAGTAGGGAGCAAAATAATTCTCTGTTAAATAAAGCTCTACTGTAGTCCGAGACGTGACTTACTAAAGCTGATAATACAGTCGATGTAATGATATGCATCGCGATATTTTTGAACGTGTCACACTGACTTGTAGATCCGTTCACTTATCTTAAATTATCGACATGAATTCACGAATACAATCTAATTTGAATTTTATTCGGTATTCTTACATTAGAAAACCCACGCACACTAAGACATCTTGTAAAGATGAGCATCACTAATACTAATGTTTGCCGATATCATTTTAATCAATCATAACATAAATAAACATAATCAGCCTGTAAATTTCCCACTGCTGGGCTAAGGCCTCCTCTCCCGTTGAGGAGAAGATATGGAGCATATTCCACCACGCTGCTCCAATGCGGGTTGGTGGAATACACATGTGGCAGAATTTCGTTGAAATTAGACACATGCAGGTTTCCTCACGATGTTTTCCTTCACCGCCGAGCACGAGATGAATTATAAACAAATTAAGCACATGTAAATTCAGTGGTGCCTGCCTGGGTTTGAACCCGAAATCATCGGTTAAGATGCACTGGGCCATCTCGGCTCTTTAATCAATCGAACAATACTAATCAAGCGGTCAAGCGGTTGGAACTTGAAAATGTAACCGAAAATGTTAGGTTTAACTCCAGTTTAACACGTATTTACAGGTGCTTAATTTATATAGAATTCAAATTGTAATTAGCGGTCAAGGAAAACTTACTTGGTATGATAGAGCTCTGTACAAGTCCTTTTGGTTATGTAACACTCTCTCAGATATTGTCGTGTTGCGATTTGAAGGGAGAACGAGTTTATAACATCAGTCAAAGGGACATCCTATTTACCATCGTTAGTGGCGATTAGACTATATAAGGAATGGTTAATATTTCTTACAGTGCCACTCACCATCAGGGGAACAAAATTGCCGTCTACCTATTAAATAAATAAAAGCCTCAGGAAACCTGTTTCAGTCAAATAAGAATCAGCCACGTGTGCATCTAACAACTGCATTGGCGCAGAGTGTTGGTAAGCTTAACTCTTAAAGCGGAGGCTGCTACGAAAAGTCGTAAATACTATTATAGCTTAGGAACGCTTCGCAATCGCTGGACGGCATGTATCTTAATATTTTAAATGCATTTTCATATACATAGAAAGCTTTCATATCAGTCCCATAGCTATTGTGTGACGTATTTTGTTTTACCGCGATTATTGTTTCAAGCGTGACGTTAATGTGTTTGTCGACAAACATACGTTTGTATATTTTTATTATAGTTTCCTCTTGTTTCCTGCTTTCATGAATATTATGTTAAATATACGAGATGGCCCAGTGGTTAGAACGCGTGCATCTTAACCGATGATTTCGGGTTCAAGCCCAGGCAGGCACCACTGAATTTTCATGTGCTTAATTTGTGTTTATAATTCATCTCGTACTCGGCGGTAAAGGAAAACATTGTGAGGATACCTGCATGTGTCTAATTTGAACAAAATTCTGCCACATGTGTATTCCACCAACCCGCATTGGAGCAGCGTGGTGGAATATGCTCCAAACCTTCTCCTCAAAGGGAAGCCTTAGCCGAGCAGTGGGAAATTTAAAGGCTGCTTTAAAAAATATATATATTAAAATGTATTAGTTACATTCTGTATTCGATCAAGATTACAATTGTCCTTTATACTAAGTCATTGGATTGAATTCTCTAGAAGATATAATTGATTCCAAATAACGTGCATCGAACAAACTATTCGCTTTGAAACGGGTGGTTATATAACTGGCTGTCGCAATAAAGTATCGACATTTGCATTAAATATTACACAATTTCGACTCAAATATTTTTGTTCTGTTATTCATATTTCTCATAACGAACAGATAAACTTTGATACTTTATATTTTTTTGATCAGCGTTAAGTTTACTTTTATTATGATACATGTAAGCGGAAGAGAAAACGGGACAGCTGATGGTAAGTGTCACTGCCCATAGACAGTGGCCAAAGCACCACCAACCTTGGGTAGTAAAGTGCTGTGTCCCTTGTGTAGGCACAGGCTCACTTAGCCTTCAAATCGGTGCTCAGCAATACTGAGTACTGCTGTTCTCGAATAAAGTTTTTCGTAATTTTAGCTCTCGTTATTTGAAAGACCTTAAATAAGATTGAAAAGGCGGTCTCAAAGAGGATTAAGATAAGATCTTCTAATGGATATAAATCCAGGCGAGCACTGCTCCACTGTTCAAATGCTAAATTAATAAAATATGACGTATTTTGAAAGAAATATATTTTCGGAGCGAAGTTTTTTTACGCGGCTTCTTCTTCACGTAAGTAAAAACCCTTATCTTCCCTGAAGGAGTTCTCTCTCTTATTCTTTCTCTCTGTCTCCTCCTATTCAATACAGTTTCATAAAAACAAATAGTCTCAAGTTTTTATTTTTTTAATTCACACGGCGTTTTAATCACAACTATAATTCTTGTTTTTAATTTTTCTCAAACGTTGTTATTTAAATTAATTTTGTCTGTCATTTAATACATAATATATGGCAAAGCTAATTCGAAACGAAAAAATACGTATAAATCTATTTCTATATCTATATTACTATATAAATCTGTAGAGTCTGTCTGTACACTAAATTTGTTTTGTTGAATTTCGTCATAAATATTCGTTTCACTACGAACTGACATCAGTTTTACCTTTTTTGAAATTTTTGTCTGACTATCTGTCTGTCTGTTAATAAAAATTGATATATAGTAAGAACATATGATTGCGCAAATGATAGGCTTTATATAATAACAAACATTTTTACAGCACTAATGACTTTTTAGTTGACTGCACACCTTGGGAATGAAATGATCGCCTCCAGGCTGTTTCAAATAACTAAAATATAATTATAATTGTACATGGAAAATGGTTAAAAAAAAAAAAAAAAATGACCCACTGAGTTTCTTTCGCCGGTTCTTCTCAGGTCCGAGGTGCTAAATTCCGAACCGGTGGTAGATTTTTGACAATCAATAAGCAAGTGTAAACACTTCTATATTGAATAAAGATTTTTGACTTTGACTTTGACTTTGACTAATCATTAATTTTGTATTAATTACCTTATATAAACAAAATATGTTTTTAATGCCCAGCGAAGCGGGCGGGCAACGGCTAGTCTTCTATATATTTCTTCTCACTACAAAGTTTAGGAAAACTTTCGGGACTCACAGTCAAATGTCAATGAGTTTAACAGATGATACGACTTCTTATATATTAGATTTGTTTTTTATAATATAAGTCGGGGGACGAATTCCCCTTAAACTTAAGGGGAAGATCTATAAGACCATGGTCAGACCTGCTGTTCTATATGGATCAGAGTGTTGGGCTATAAAAGGGATGACTGAAAGACAATTGCATGTGGCGGAGATGAGAATGCTGAGAGGAATGTGTGGTGTTACGCGAACGGATAGAGTAAGGAATGAGTACATAAGAGGAAGTTTGAAAGTGGCACCGGTAACCGAGAAGCTATCTGGAAACCGGCTGTCTTGGTATGGGCATGTTATGCGGAGGAATGAGGACCATGTTGTGAGAAAGGTTTTGAGAATGGATGTGGATGGATATAGAGGTAGGGGACGACCCAAGAAACGATGGATGGATTGTGTGAAAGACGATATGGTTAGAAAGAATGTTACTTGTGAGATGACGTCCGACAGAGAAGTATGGAAGAAGAAGACATGCTGCGCCGACCCCAAGTGAAATTGGGATAAGGGCAGGAGGATGATGAAATCGGGGGACGAAATAATGGGCCTCAGAGTGATAAGTGGTATAATATTGTCCATTCCTTACATTGCCAATGCACTTCTGAATTAGGATGTTATGGTGTATTCCAATTCGTCCATCAACCTCATAAAAGGTGCGTCGTGGAATTAGCTCCAAGTTTTCTTGCTCGCAAGTAACGGACAACGTTCAATAGTATTATTGATAAGCTTTTAATATATTTCCTCCTTAGACCTTAAACTTAAACCTTTTGACCTTTAACATCACAAATAAACCCAAGAGTAAAATCTAAGTTAACGATTGCAAGAAATTATCGGATGAAAGAAATATATGTTTTCTTAAATGCAATTGATTCTGAAATCAAAGGAATTGAACGCTGTAACAATAAAAATAACAATTCTGAGACGATACCCGTTTTCTATAGAATTACAATGAAATTTACTACCACATCTGATAGTCTTATTTACTAGGGATAAGTGATTTTTTTTTATATGATATCGGTAGGCAGACGATGGGCAGACGATAAATCTTAAGATTTTCCAGTAAAACCTAAGATTTACCGATTATGAATGGTAAATGTCCATAGAACTTTTACAATTTGACGACCTCCGTGGTCGAGTAGTGGGTACACCGGTTTTCATGGTTGCGCCGCCCCGAGGTCCCGGGTTCGATTCCCGGTCGAGTCGATGTAGAAAAAGTTCATATTTCTATGTTGTCTTGGGTCTGGGTGTATGTGGTACCGTCGTTACTTCTGATTTTCCATAACACAAGTGCTTTAGCTGCTTACATTGGGATCAGAGTAATGTATGTGATGTTGTCCAATATTTATTTATAATTTCACATAACGCCATCTAGTATTTATAAGATGATATATATATGTTATTGTAAAAGCTCGAACTAAGGTAAATCTTAAGATTTTCCAGCAAAACCTAAGATTTACCGACATGAGTTGGTAAATGTAAGTATTTATTATAAAGGGACGAATTTTTCGAACTTTTACCATCATTCACTTGGTAAATCTTAGGATTAACATGTTAGGTTAGGTTGCAATGGTAAAAGTGGTATATATATATATATATATATATATATATATGTATATATACCTGCTGTAATATAATTGTCATCTTATTACATAAGAGAACATATATGTATGTTATCTAGCCCAAAATAACCAACATATAGTGATCTTATTCAGCATACTTTATACATATGATTAATTTTGGGTTCAAAGCAGCTACAAATATTTTCATAGCGCACCCATATGTTAACATTCGCTTCAGATCTTTGTCAAATAATAAAATCCGTGTCGGAGAATGAATGAATCGTAAAAACGATATTACCTTCGGAAACAATCCTATTACTTGGATGATACTTTAAAACGAGATGACGCAGGTTTAATTAGAAAATAATCGAGTTTCGATGGTCTTTTTGATACTTAGTATCTATAAGAAGAAGTTTGAGTTAGAAATGAAAATTATGTATCAGAAAATGAAAACTATGAAGTGGTCATATCCCACTACTGCAACTGTTCAATGATCAACAGAAGGGCTATTATGGTTAGAGCATGGCAACTGTTGCTATTAAATATCAAATCAGTATTATGGGCCAAAGACCAAGGAGCCGAGATGGCCCAGTGGTTAGAACGCGTGCATCTTAACCGATTACTTCGGGTTCAAACACAGGCAGGCCTCGCCGAATTTTCATGAGCTTAATTTGTGTTTATAATACATCTCGTGCTCGGCGTTGAAGGAAAACATCGTAAGGAAACCCGCATGTGTCTAATTTCAACGAAATTCTGCCACATGTATTTTCCACCAACCCGCATTGGAGCAGCGTGGTGGAATATGCTCCAAACTTTCTCCTCAAAGGGAGAGGAGGCCTTAGCCCAACAGTGGAAAATTTACAGGCTGCTAATGTAATAGAGAGAAAGAGGGAAAGGTTGGTTTCTGCCAGTTCACTCTACCGTAAGCCGCCTAAAAGGACTTCGTTCCAAAAAACTAAATGGCAAAAAAAGCATAATTTTTGATAGCCCGGGATCACGTGATCAGTTGTAAAAGCTAGACACTCAACCAGTGGGATATAAAGGCATTGAAAAAGTATTCTAAATGCGTCACTGGTGTTGAAACTGATCGAGCGCGTCTAATTACGAAGAGCAGATTGCCGCGTCAGATCCACGAGATAGCCAATTCTGCGTTCAAGTCTTGTAAAAACATTCTTTTATTTCTATGACGATCGAGTAAAATATCCTGCTTATGACAGACCATACCTTTAAGAACTCTAAAGTAAAATAAATCACTGCTTCGAGATTTTGTGACGGGGGAGGAGGATCACTCCTCCCCCCTTCCGTTCTCAACAATTGATAGATAATAAGTAAATTAGTTTAGATTGAAACGAAATCAAGATAGATTTTATTCACGTGGGCACTTTCTTTAAATTCCTGTATTTGTAAATTCTATCCAAAGAACCGGCAAGAAACTCAATTCTCTCGTCACAATAAGTTGCATAGGTATGTAATAATAATTATTACATTTTTACATTACATTAGCAGCCTAATAAATAAATAATAAATTTAATTTTTTAATAATAAATTTCCCACTGCTGGGCTAAGGCCTCCTCTCTCTTTGAGGAGAAGGTTTGGAGCATATTCCACCACCCTACTCCAATGCGGGTTGGTGGAATACACATGTGGCAGAATTTCGTTGAAATTAGACACATGCAGGTTACCTCACGATGTTTTCCTTCTCCGCGGGCACGAGATGAATTATAAACACAAATTAAGCACATGAAAATTCAGTGGTGCCTGCCTGGGTTTGAACCCGAAATCATCGGTTAAGATGCATGCGTTCTAACCACTGGACCATCTCGGCTCTTAATTTAATTTAACATAATTCGATTCACAAATTGCAATAGTTTTGAAACTCAAAAGCAAGAAATTATTGGTTTCGTTTACATATGCTTTGCTAAACAAACCTATAAATCAAATTTATTTTACAAATCCAGTAGAAAAATCAACTAGACTAAACAGACAATTATAAAATAAATTATTATTTTAAGTTTTTTTTTTTATGTAATAGTTTGGTAGACGAGCAAAGGAGCTTGATAGTAAGTGGTCACATAAATATTGACGCTGTAAGAAATAATAAAAATAATAATCATCCCTTATGTTACATCAATGCGTCGCCCTCCTTGGGAGCTAAGATGTTATGGCCCTTGTGCCTGTAGCTTACTGGGTCACTCACCCTTCAAAGCGGATCACAACCATTCCAAGTGTTGCTGATGGGTGGTAGAATATCTGATGAGTGGATGGTACCTACCTACTTGCTCTTAGACCTACCACCAAGTAATATACGACATACTTAGGTTGGTAACTTATTATAATTCTACCTCTTCAAAATTTTAATCATATATTTGAATTCGTTAGACAACAAACAAATACTTTTTAGGTATATAAAGAAAAATTTCGTAGAATTGAGAACCTCCTTTTTTTGATGTCGATTAGAAATATAATACTGACTCAATTAAATGCCTCTGTTGTTATTACACGATTTTTATCGTTCGCCGAAACACTAAACGATTCAAAACAAACTTCGCAAATTGTGATGTATGAGAAAGGAAAATTATTCCCAAGGAAGACGAACAATGGGTAAATTGTACCGGGAAATTGTTTCGCCGTCTCGTATTAAAGATATTTAATATTAGTGATGTCTCAGTAAGTTTCCGTATGGTATTTACGTGTAGTCGCTCACTTCTTTTTACACGATACTTGTAAAGACGTACAGGTTTAGAAGATTTTTCTCTTTTATTCTAGCTGCTTTTGTTTCGAGATGTTGTATAAAATCAGTTATCTGTATTTTTTTATGAATATATACAAAATGGAAGATTCGTTGTACGAAACATAATTCGTATATTTTGGTTGTTCAGTTTATTACTAATAAAATAATATTTAAAAAAAAGGAATGATGCACTCTCTCATCTCACTCGTGAAATGTTGACAACCGACTTAAAGTGACACGCCATTTTGATATGTGTATTTTATATTTTTTATAGTCAATGTTGCATATAGTATTCTGAAATTTCGCGCTCGTGTTCTGCGGTGAGTTTCAAAATGAAAATCAAAATATACTCCATTCAAGTAGGCGTCATTTAACAAACTGTATTAAGTGAAACTACCACCGGTTCGGAATGCAGATTCTACCGAGGAGAACCGGCAAGAATATAAGTAGTTACATATGTATATAATTCATCCTGTCTGGAAGTCAACAAGTATTAGCTCCACGCTTTTTTATCATCTGTACAATCTTGTATCGAATAATATGCCTTCTTTACCAATGTATTTTTTACAAATGTTAAAATGTTATTGCAGATATTTTTTTTAGTTTTGAATTTTTAACTTTACAAATCGATTTAAACGGTCATTCACAATGGATACTATTTATACGTGTGAAAGTACTCGGTCTATCTATCTGTCATAGCTAAACCAATGAACCTAATTTGTTTTTTTATACCTAAAACCTACTAGAACACCATAACGTGCAAGCAAAAATTAGTTAATAATAAACGCCACAGAGTAAAAATGCTGAACTTTTAGAATAAACTCATTAACTGAGTATATATCTTTTTCATGAATATACTTTATTTCAATATATATGTAAAGTTAAACAAAATGGAGTCAGCTTAAAAGCGTTTGTCTCCGTACGTACTCGGTTTAAAATTTTCATTTTCATTAAAATTTCAAACGTCTCGCAGAGCAAGACTGTGTTATCCTTCAGGAGGATTTTTCAATTGCGGTTAAAAGTTAATTTCGTATGTCTGTTATAGTTATATGTTCGCCAGACTTTTTTGTACTTCAAGTATATTCATGAAGGTGATTTTGAAAATTAAATATTCTTATTTAGTTCTTATTGTTTGAATTTTATTTAAAACTAGCTATCCGTCCCGATTTCGTTTGGGATAAATAATAAACGTTATGACAACAGCTATTCAAATATAAAAAAAAAGTCGTTCAGGGGTACAATATATGTAAAGATAGGTAGACGGACTGGCAAACGGACTATCTGATGGTACCGTTTACCACTTGAACAACACCACCCATAAGCACTGTAGAAATATTAACATCGCCGATAGGCCACCAAACTCGAGAACTAAGATGCTTGGTGTGTTGGGTCATTCACCCTTAAAACAAAATAATACTGAATACCGATTGCTTTTTGTTTAAATGACAGTTCATTTGATAATTATTTATAGAGTTATACATTTATATACTTATAATAAAATAATTGCGTTCTCTTTGTGAATACAAAATATGTATGAAATAATTGAGATGTATTTATAATATTTAACTAATCACATTATTGTCGCTGCGATTTTGAAGTGGGCAACCCTATAAAACTAAAACAAATTTTAGCGGTTTTTTTTACAGAATATTAGCAACACCCCATTTTAAGGAATTTTCCTATTTACTATTCCAGTTGATCTTTAAGCTTGTTCTAGGAGTGGGGACGAAAAAAGCCCAAGGGATCGGGATTGAACCTGCACCTCTTTACATCGCTAGACGGCCCTTAAGACTTTGCCCTATTGGCGGTTCTTGAAAATTGCGAAGACTCTTTTTGATAGGCTGGAACCGAGAGCGTTGTGATAACTTGATATTACATAACTGAATATTCACTCAACTGTAAATTAAAAAATAAAACCACATTCATATGTAAACAACCAATAATTAATGCCAACCAATAATTAATGCCAACCAATAATTAATGCCAACCAATAATTAATGCCAACCAATAATTAATGCCAACCAATAATAATTTGTAAGAATATCTACAAAAAAGGCAGTAAAATCATTTATGGTGTATGGGAACCCTGAAATATTTATTTTATTCTGTTTCTTTAGTATTTGTTTTGTTAAAATTTCTAGTGTCTATCATGGTTCATGAGATACAGCACGGTGACAAAGGGACAGACGGACGGACAGCGGAGGCTCAGTAATAGGGTCCGTTTTACCCTTTGGGTACGAACCCCTTAAGAACACGTAGACTTAATTTTACATATTTTCATACTAGGTATGTTTGTCCATAAATTGATGCAACATGGACAGTTCAAGAAAAGCATTTCCATATTAAATGGTATTACGAACTCATTACGAATTATCAGAAATAGAATACTTCGAATCGCATTTGGTGTACTTAAACGCCCACACTCTGAAAAGCTAGTGAACCAGAAATAGGTTATACGATCTCGTGAGGAAAATATGTAAAATAAGACAAAGTTGAGGGAAATCTCTTTATAATATCCTTAGTTTGTTTTGAGATGATATAAAATTGTTTTTCTTTCGAGAAAAGTAATAAAATTTATATATATCAAAGTCTTCGAAATTAGTATATGACTTTTGTATGTTTTATTCATTTTGTTTCTATCATGAGAGTCAGTAGATATTTTTAATTCGGTGTAACAATAAATCCATAAAGGGCTACCTAAAATAAATTGATAAATAAAGTCTAGTACAATCTAGAAGTTTCTAGAGGGTGTCGACATGGTCATGACATGATAAGCGTTTTCTTCATGGCACTCGGTAAAATCTGGTGTATTGGATAAAATACTACTTCATCAGTAGCGAAAAACCGTGACGAATATTTATTTAATTGTGTTTAATTAATTGATTGAGAGCCGAGATGGCCCAGTGGTTAGAACGCGTGCATCTTAACCGATGATTTCGGGTTCAAACCCAGGCAGGCACCACTGAATTTACATGTGCTTAATTTGTTTATAATTCATCTCGTGCTCGGCGGTGAAGGAAAACATCGTGAGGAAACCTGCATGTGTCTAATTTCAACGAAATTCTGCCACATGTGTATTCCACCAACCCGCATTGGAGCAGCGTGGTGGAATATGCTCCATACCATCTCCTCAACGGGAGAGGAGGCCTTAGCCCAGCAGTGGGAAATTTACAGGCTGATTATGTTATGTTATGTAATTAATTGATTGTATTAATTTGTAAAAAATATCATCCTTTCAGAGCTTGGTTTGGATCACATTGTTTAAATTCGTTGCTGGGTAGAGATAGGAAAGATTTTCATCTGACATATTACCATTTTCTTTCAGCTTCAATTACCAGTCCACAACCACATCACAGTCCAACCTTATCATATAGCCACTCCACATATATTTGACGACCTCCGTGGTCGAGAAGTGTGTACACCGGTTTTCATGGGTACGCCGGTCCGAGGTCCCGGGTTCGATTCCCGGCCGAGTCGATGTAGAAAAAGTTCATTAGTTTTCTACGTTGTCTTGGGTGGGGGTGTTTGTGGTACCGTCGTTACTTCTGATTTTCCATAACACAAGTGCTTTAGCTACTTACATTGGGATCAGAGTAATGTATGTGATGTTGTCCAATATTTATTTATTTATTTATTTATATATATATATATATATCACCAATGCGCGACCAACCTCAGGAACTAAGATGTTATTTTCTATGTTCGTGTAATTAGACTGGCTCATTCAACCGTTCAAACTGGAATACAACAGTACTAAATATAGCTGCTTAACAGTAAAATGTATGGTGAGTACCTGGTACCTACCCAAACCCCGACTACCCAATAAAACTATTTCAATACTAAAAGTAATAGTGTCTAATATTTAAATTCGCCATCCCCTCAAACTAATACAAAATCGAGACCGAGTTTCAGACAGAAATGCTGTAAATATACCCTTGGAGCGGTCAGACTGTGTTTCCTACGACTTTGAGTTATTGCACAGCGTCGATTCATCTTGATCAGTATTCGATACGATGTAAAAAGTTATTGAATTATTTATTTTAGTGTACAACGCGTTGTAAAGAGCTAATGATTTCTTAAGATTGATTGAGCGCGTATACTATATCCTTGGTTGCTATATATGATTATATTTATAAGAGAAACTAGCGACCCGCCCCGGCTTCGCACGGGTGCAATACTGATACTAAATATACTACAGAATGTCTTACAACGTTCACAGTTTTTCAGTCATTAGACAATATAAACCGCAATGTCCCGGCGTTTTAAATATGTAATATGTTCGAAAATATTCATTTAAATTACATGCTGTAAAGGGCCATATTATATATATATATTAAATGCACTATGTATTTAAGGTACTTAATTGGATAAGACTCTTTTAAGGTGTACAATACTGTAGTACATTGTTTTGATCTATCTCGTAGGGTTCAGCCAGCGTTTGCCATGTAAGCGCAAAAAAATGTGTTTATTTACGACATCACTTCAGAAACCTTTAAAATTATCAGTGTTTCTCTAGTGTGTTGAGCATGTATTATACATATAAACCTTCCTCTTGAATCAATCTATCTATTAAAAAAAAAACCGCATCAAAATCCGTTGTGTAATTTTAAAGATCCAAGCATACACAGGGACAGACAGCGGTAAGCGACTTTGTTTTATATTATGTAATGATATATTAATTTTGTTATGGATTATTTTTTTGGTTTATGTAATTTTTAATTGTTTCAATAACCATACATTCATATCTTCTGTAACGTATATATTTTTTATGCAAATGATACATTTTTTGCATTTTTTTAGCATATATATATTGGGACCTTATAAAAAATGGCACTACAAGAGATATTAACCATTCCTTACATCGGCAATGTGATACATGCCACTAAGTTGGTATATCCCTTGTGCCTGTAATCACACTTGCTCACTAACCAATCAAAACGGAAACGGATGAAAATAATGCTAAGTATTGCTGTTTGCCTGTAGAACATCTATCTAACTCAATATATTTCTGTTATATTTTTAAATTTCTCAAGTAGCATTCTATTTTTTTATCATTGATAATAAATTTTACATCAATCTGACTGCCATTAGTTCAATATTTCGTCCTTTTGTCATAAACAATTCCTTTCATTCCCTTCCACCGTCACATCACGAATTCACTAATTTCCATCTCAAAGTGTTAATACTTCCTTTGTAAATCAGAAATGTATTGTTTTTTTTTTATCACGCCAATCCACTGAATGCTAAGCTATACTCTGCTATATTCACTTTACTTGCCTAATCTAAGATATATTATAGACTGAAAGTTACTATGTCTGGATGTTTGTTCTTAAATCACTTGGATTTGGATGACAATTTTACCTAACACCTACCCCCTTAAAAGCGAGCAAAGTCACAGAAAGCAGGTAGTATTATATGATTTAACAAAATAATAATTTTGTCGATATAATTATATAAGAAAATATTTCATTGCAAATCGTATATTTGATCTACTCCTCTGCTAGTTAGGTACGTTGTCAAAATAGTGTATAGAATATAATTGATGCACAACCGTAGACGAGCAGTAAGTGTAGCTTTACTCTTTCATCTCTTTCACTCATTTATATTTAGGTATAAAGATTTACGTTCTCTCTCATTCCCTCTGCTATTTCCAATTCGCTATATGTATCACGTGCAAACATGCATAACGTATTCTACAATCTAAGAACTACGTCAGCGCTTAAAACAATTTTGACTCAAGTAGTCTTCAGACCCGTAGAAGTGGCAGAGTTCAAATATGTATGACTGCTCTAGCCATTTGTATACCTGAATGTTCCACAACCTTTTTTTGGATTCCACAAAACAAACGTATATCAAAATTGCAGAGAATTATTTGCATTTTTGTGACGCAACCTTGAAAATCTTGGCTTGCGTACACAAGACTTTAGGGCGGCACTCACCGACAGTACTCGTTTCAAGATATATCAAGCTTCCAGTTGACAAGGACCCTTAACTAACTTGAATAAAACAAAATACACGAATGATTTCCCGAGTAGCAGACGCAATAATCCAACGAGAAATTACAAGAGACTTGCAAAGTTTAAATAGATGAAAGCAACTAAGGATCACTGGTGGTTTTGTTTAATCGTTTCCTCTTCCGCGTTAATATTCTTTCTTTTTTATTGTACTTACTAATGCAGTTTGGAAAATAATTGATAATATGTTGAGAGAATTATGGAAAAAACTTCAAGCCTAATGTTTTTGGGAATGTCACTTAACTTAAACTGTTTATTTTTTCTCTTAGAATGGTTTTTTTATAGCATCGGTAGACAGATAGACAAATGATACATTTTCATTACATTTTTACATTAGCAGCCTGTAAATTTCCCACTGCTGGGCTAAAGGCCTCCTCTCCCTTTGAGGAGAAGGTTTGGAGCATGTTCTACCACGCTGCGCCAATGCGGGTTGGTGGAATACACATGTGGCAGAATTTCGTTGAAATTAGTCACATGCAGGTTTCCTCACGATGTTTTCCTTCACTGCCGAGCACAAGACGAATTATATACACAAATTAAGCAAATGAAAATTCAGTGGTGCCTGCCTGGGTTTGAACCCGAAATCATCGAAAGATGCACGCGTTCTAATCACTGGGCCATCTCAGACAAATGATATCTGACGGTAAGTCTTAGTACAATGGTCACCATATGACACCAATGCGCCATCAACCTTGGGGACTGAGATGTCCCTTGGACCTGTAGTTACAGTCCCTCACTCACCCTTCAAATTGGAACACAAACAATGCTGAGTATCACCGCTTGACAGTTGAATATAAGATGAGTGTTTGATACCTACTCAGACGGACCTTACACCAAGTGAATAATGGATTAAGTAATACCTATTTTTGTATCTGTTTCCTGTTTAGTATAGTATTTTATTTGTTGATTTGCTTAATGTCTGTAATAAGGCGACTAGTCGAAAACTGGTGCTGTGATCTGAGTCAGTTATACTGAGCTAGTTTTTTCCACACATTTTATTCGATGATCATCCTACTGATAGAAATATTTCTTTATATATTTTTTCTGGTGTCACAGAATTTTCTGTAGATATTCTTATGGCTTTGGCATATTGCGTTCAAAATTTTTCCAGTATTCGTTTTAATTTTTAATTATTGCTTGAGTTTTGTTTCTGCTGCACCATAATCACTGTCACGAGTGCACTTGCTTTTTGATGTCAATTATACGACTTGCATGGACATTTTTAATGATGTTATCATCATAACTATGACTCTGAAATCAAATTAAAATCACAAGCGCTCATTTACACGCCATTGAAAGAAAATCTTGGTACATCTGAGAGTAACATACTTTTTACAATCACAATATTTTTGGAGTTGTGCCGTAAAAATGCATGTTTGCCTTTTTTGTGTTCATGTAATTGACACTATTACTGACGTATTTACATACTATCTTACTGACAATTCCCAGTTTACACCAGGTGGCTTATATACACAATTCTTATGCAAATTTTATATTCTATAAAATTTGCATAAGAATTGCGTATATAATGTAAAAAAGCACTGATGAAGGAAATACGAAAAATTATCCTCTAAAAAATTCAGCAGTTTTTTATTTTATTTTATTATGGATATTAATTATCATCTTAGAAGTTAGAAAAATTAAAACTAGTGTTTCAAAAATAATAAAAATATCTCCCCGTAAACGGTCTATTGCTGGACAAGGATGCATTCATCTTTTAAGGAAACGATTTATTTGAAAGCTCTGCTTATCTGCGATTTCGTAAATGTATGTATTGACAAATGATAGTAGAACTTCATCTTACGACCTCAACTTTTACCTACAAGTACAAAATGACTTATAATATTCGTTAGTAAACTTAGTTTGAACTTAAGATCTTAAGTTTTGACACACATCTGCAACCCACTAAATGGTCTCGATTCAACGATAACATAACCTTTAACTTTTTTATAATTACAGCAGAATATCAAAGTCGAAATCGAGTTCAATTCACAATGCTCAAAAGTGGATTAGAAACTGTGTCAGAATTACTTCTGACACAGTTTCCTAAACACGAATTCTTAAGAAAGCTGTAAACACAAATTTAGTACTTGGAATACTCCATATCGTCCTAACTAAAGCCCACTGCCCTTAGCTAAAATCAACGAGGCTCCACTGGATTGTCTCGACGTAAATGCAGATAATTAACAAAAAAAGAAACTAAATATTTTTCAATTAAACCTTCGACTCACTGAAAAATAGCTTAAGCTGAATCTACGACTTTTCCAACAAATTATCAAGATCCGATGTTTTATCTTTCTAATTGTTTGTGTTATCTTATGTGTTTGAGTGGATAAAATGCCTTATTATTATTTGGTTTCGAAGTCTTGGGATCTCAATTTATTTTCTCTGCTATAGTGATAGAATTAATAACATTTTTATGTGAGATAGAATGATATCCACCTACACGTTTTCATATTAATCGATTATTATTTTTGCAATTTGCTTTATAGCGCTTTTAAATAAAATAAATATTTCCATATCCGCATGCTTGAATCGCTTGAGCGCTAGAAAACCCGACCATTTTTTCTCAATGACTTAACATAGAAGATTTGAGTTAAATATTCCCATGTGAACCTTGGCAAATAGTAACCCTTATAATATATATGAATCATACAAGAAATCGAATCCATTTATATTCAATATTCAGCGTTCAGTGCAGGTTTTAGATATAAAAATAAGTCTGCCCTGCATTTTATAGCGGGTTCATGTTGAAGGGTGGCCATGACAGCTGCAATTTGTTACACGAGCCGGTACAGCGTGATGTTCTTATTACAGACTTACGTGACACACGGTTTTAAAGAATCATTAGTGAGAAACTTTAACATTCATCCTACACTATTTTGTTTTCGTATATAAAATTGCACCAATGAGTTAGTCTGATGATGGAGAATATAGGCCACTAACTAATCACAAACCTAAAGTCTTAGAAGCTTTGATTGACTCCGCTGAAGGATGCGTCCTTATTCAAAATAGTTTGTAGTATCAAAATGTCATAGTGGCATTTCGTTGGCAGACCAGCAAATCACTGACTCTGCAAATCAAATGCACTCATTCAAGTCAATTTTTTAAGGGTTTTTGAATAGCTAAATATTTAACTAGATAGAGAGAAGAAGCTCTATCCCTCGAGCTTGGTATTATTCCGCCACACTCAGTTGATACCAAGTAATGTAAAGTATTAATTAATAGCGTTATATTAATTGATGAGTTTAATTAATGGCGATGACCTCCGTGGTCGAGTAGTGTGTAAACCGGTTTTCATGGGTACGCCACTCCGAGGTCCCGGGTTCGATGTAGAAAAAGCTCATTAGTTTACTATGTTGTGTTGGGTCTGGGTGTTGTGGTACCGTCGTTACTTCTGATTATCCGTAACACAAGTGCTTTAGCTACTTACATTCGGATTAGAGTAAATATATGTGATGTTGTCCAATATTTATTTATTAATATTTGGCTGATGGTAACGGCCGTGTGTCCGACTTTATATCTTTATTCGTAGTACGAAGCTCTCGTTACGACACAACCCCACACAATTACTTTCAACTCGAAGAGTGACTTGTTAAACCGCACAGTGCTTTCACCATAATACACACGGAACACTGTGTCAAACATCGTGTACGACGTTCCGGGAATGGAAAACACATTGGAATTTATTGGACAATATTTATATTTTTATCTATGAAATATATTTTGAAGATGTTGCGAACGGTTCATATCCCAAAATGAATTTGGTAGATCAAGGGTCAATTCAGCGTTTTTTTTTTTCTAATTATTAGGCAGCGGGTAAATATGCCATTTGATCCAAAGTGGTCACCAGCGTCCTTAAACATTTGCGCTCGAAGAAATATAAGCGCAATGGGCCACTAAACTTTTGGACTAAGATGTTAAGCCCTTGGGTTGTAATTACACGCCTTTCATAGCGGAACACAAAAATACGAGTATTTCTATTGGGCGATAGAGTATGTGATCAATGTTTTCAATGTTACCTGTTCAATGTTTATTTCTGAGACCGGAAAAAACAGTGCAAGAAAAAGCAGTTTTTCTGCAACTGTCTTAATATCCTTAAATTTTTTGCGTATGAAATAGTTCTACCTTATATCATATATTGAATTGCGTCCCTTCCTTTGGTCATCAATAATACTTAAAATATTAACTTAAAATGTGTCGTTGCATATCACACAGTCATATCTTAGAGGCTGAGGGTCTAAGATATCAAGATATTCATCATCATTTGCTTTGCCCTTATTCCATCCATTTGTGGTCGGTGCAGGATACTACTTGGAAATATTTTGCCAGCTTTCCAGTGAGACAGGCAGGTCTGAAGTAAATATTCCTTGATGATGCTTTTGCTGGTAGTTTTAACCACCATAGAGGTTAGTTCGGTGTAACCAATGCTTCAGAACGGGGTCACTTCTGTAGATATATAGATAAACGAAAATCAGTATAAAATAACAAAATTCTTTAAAAAAAAGTTATAGAAAAATGTTGCTATATCAAAAAATTATAAAATACACTCAAAACTTAAAATATGCTTTGAACATTACAGAGTAAAGTGACTTTATACTTTGTACACGAAATAATTACTGAGTTTCATTATATTAACGTCAAACCCAACCTGCCGAATCACAGATTAGAGAACGTAGAAGCAGTATGTGTCGATACATGACGTTTATAAATTATTTTATGGTAATATTTTCATGATTTGAATATGAATACTTATTTATTGTAAAAAAATGTCCTGATGTCTAGGGTTTAAGCACCGAGTCGAGCTATCAAGAGCTCCTCGAAAGTGGAGCCTCAGTAAGTACTTAAAATTAGTCCTGTTATCTCATTCCGGTCGACAGAAATAGAGTGCCATTGACTTTGTGTTCATACTCGTTCGGTAGAATTAGTCCTCTGCCGTTGACTCTAGGTTGAATTGGATCAGAGAGAAATAATAAAAATGGACTGCGCTGCTTATAATAAAATGAAAATAATGTTCTTAGTGTTGTCATATTTGTTTCTAAACCTTAAAGTGATATTGTATCGTAATACTTAAAGTTATATTACTGTATGTGCCATGCTCTGCCGTACGTTGTGTATGACATTTCCAGTCTGCTCTGCGCTCTGAGTCCGAAATTCACGAGATCGAGGACAAACTTTAGGCAACTTCGCAAGAATGGCAGAAACGCTGTGAATGATTTATTTCTCGCGGAAATGAAAATTTTAAATTAGCAAATTTAAACTCAGGGCCTCTTGTGTATAAAACAACAAAATTAACAAAATGTCCTTTTTTACCGTACCAGTATATTATTCTTCTATTTCATTGGTAGGATATCGTATTGGTAAGGCTTTGGGTAATCCCACCGATGTAGAGACATAAACACTAGGTGCTGTCCGTAGGTTGCCCTATAGGCGGACTCGCCATCTACTGGTAAGTGGTCACCAGCGCCCATAGACATTGCAGTACAAGATGTCATTTCCCTTGTGCCTGTGGTTACACTAGGTCATTCAACCTTCGAACTTTAACACAAGAATTGTGTTTGTTGACTGGCTTGCACATACACGGAAGGAATTGTACAAAGATCTACCACCAAGCAAGTAACGGTTGAGATGCAAAATATAAGATTTTGGGCTTAAATTTAATTGTAAATTGAGTGAAAATTGTGACAATTTTTAAAATTATTTATTTATCAACTCGATTGAGTCAACCCTTGAATTAATTACAATAAATTAATATTTTATGTCCTTCTACATTTCCCTTTTGGGCTTAACGACTGTAATACAGCGCTTACCAACCTTTGGAGCACGGATACGCTATCATTAATAATAATCACATTTTATAATATTCATAGATGGTAGAAGAATTTAAATACAAAAATTGAGTAAAATTGAGTTAAGAAGAGACAGTTGTACATAAAGTCATTTAGGTACATCGTTTTCTTAATCAAAATGTCAGTAAAACAAATAAAATGTTGACATATCATTCCTGGTAAGTGAAACGTTAAAATTCCGTAATCAATAAGCCTTCATTATGACATAAAATCAAATATACATTAGTCACTCACTGGATACATGTATATCCAGAGGCATTTCTATCAATTAATTATAACATATTTTAACTGTTTTCAAAAATATATTTGATAAATCAAAATAATAATATTCGATTAAAGTGATCCAAAGGTGTAGTACCTCTGAAATGGATTGAACCGTACGTATATTTTTTCATTGCCCATAATTTAACTGAACTCAAGAACTCATACAATTGCTTTACGGTTTTACGTGTTTTTGTTTCTTTCTAAAGCATTTTTTATTATTAAAAATACAATACTTCAGAACATTTAACTGTTTGTTTTAAATAAAATTGTTTTCGATAAATTTTCATAGAATGCAAACCTTTTTTTACTATTGGTAACTGAATTAAATTATATTATTTAAATAATAGAGTTAGAGTGTTACTTCTAGATTGTTTGAATATGAAGTAATATCAATAATTACATATATTATTCTGTCTGTATAAACATACCATTGTCTTGAAGATACATTGAATGGTAGGTATATAAATTAAAGTCATCCGGTGATCAGTTAATACAAGTGGATGTTATAAAAAACAACTGTCATAGTAATCGATCGTACGGTGTCGTAATCTGTTAATCTCGAACAGTTATATCAACGTGCAAGCACATATATATATATATTATAGTATTTATATATTGTTTTCCGCACCCCAACCCTAATCTAAAGACCCCAATCAACAATAAACAACAGGTAACATAACAGATGAGTAAGGGAATTCAACAAATCTCGGCCTGGACCGATAAAAAAAATCTTAGTCCAGAGCGCCTGGAGTATTCAATTTAGAATTGTACGTATAGCCATTTAGTCCAGGGCCCTACTGTTACAACAGTCATAACTATACTCCTGCGCAATTAGCTCGTTTTCTATGTACACGGCATTGGTAGAAATAATTCAGGAGATGACTATTGATACTTAGAGTTAAACTGGGTTCCAAGCAAAAGCAAAATTTTCAACCAACAATATGAACCTGTTCACTCATGAAGACGCGCCTGAATATTAAATTATCCGCGTGCATTAGTGTGAGGGCCGCTTGTGCTTCCAAGATGCCGTAGTGTGGGTGAGATGACTATGTAAGCGTACAAGCAAGAAAAACCAATTAGGGTTGTACGTCCGAAAATGACATACCACTGATTAATCTGAGATTTAGTGTAAGAACATATTTAGTAGTGTTATAACATAGTTAGACCCATCACGAGTATCGTAACGAAAATTGACGCAAATGCCATTTTGAATATGAAAAACTAAGGAGAACCTCTTCCGTTTTTCCCAAATTAGATATAATTAGTTAAAGCCAATAACATAACCCAGAGCCGAGATGGCCCAGTGGTTAGAACGCGTGCATCTTAACCGATGATTTCGGGTTCAAACCCAGGCAGGCACCACTGAATTTTCATGTGCTTAATTTGTGTTTATAATACATCTCGTGCTCGGCGGTGAAGGAAAACATCGTGAGGTAACCTGCATGTGTCTAATTTCAACGAAATTCTGCCACATGTGTATATGTGTTTCCACCAACCCGCATTGGAGCAGCGTGGTGGAATATGCTCCATACCTTCTCCTCAACGGGAGAGGAGGCCTTAGCCCAGCAGTGGGAAATTTACAGGCTGATTATGTTTTATGTTATGTAATAACATAACGAGGAAGCGCTTACAAATTTTTACCAACAATTTAAAAAATCTGGCGTCTGTCGTCAAGTCGAAAGTCGTAAAAGCAGACCAACGAAGAACGTAAAAATATGTTTTACAACCGTTCATAATGTCTGTCTGTAATGTATTCCGAAGTAGCACGTGCCTGTCTTGACTGATGCGTTGACTCACCTTCCATATATCAGCTTTACGATCCACTTTATGTTTCAATTTGATTCTGATTTTTATACAAAACGAGCAAAGATATCACACGATTACGAATGTGTTACATATTTTGGTTACTGTCTGGTTCGTCTGGTCCTGGATTACAGATGAGGCCCATAATAAGTTGTTTGTAGGAGGTACTAAGAGATTTTACTCTCATAGGGAGGGAATAGAGAGTGCACTTGATCATCAGGTGGTCTTTAAATCCTCTGCCTACCTACCATAAAAAATCTGTCAGGAGATCATCATCATCTGATGAATCTTGCTGAACGCAATTTGTAAATTTCCCAATTCTGGACAAAAATGAAGGATTAGACTCGGAATAGGCTCGGCTCTTTCGAGTATTCGGCTCTTCGGAGTTTAGCTTCAAAATATTGACGAATTATTTAAAATTTCATTACCAGAATTATATATATTATTTATGAAATAATATAACGAACCACTGAGCCTAGTCTCATAACATCGTCCTAATCTAACAAGGGCGGAAAAATTCCATAAATCCAAGTGGATGTTTTCACATCTGTATGACGCAGATCCTAAATAAATATGCTTTTGTGACATAGAGTAATGAATGCGCAGAAACTTAATAATATTATTGACAAAAACGCTTGACCTTACTTAGTCTTACTCCTGGTGTTTAGTTTAATGTCTGTTCGAGAGTCCATAACGAATTATTCAAGCTCTCGATCAATAATATTGTTTTATTATATTCAATATGTGATTTTTTTATTTGTCTTTTTGTCTTTTTGGTTGGAATATTCTATAGTCATTTTTTTTAAACTCGGGAAGTTGCTATGCATTTATTTATTGATAAACATAGTAAAAAATAACGTCCTAAAACTAAAATTAGTACCTCGTGATCGACTTTACAAACGTCACCATATTAATATAATATTAACCCATAAAACAAATTATATTTAAAATTGATGAATTATCTAGTTTATTTGAATCTGTACAACGATCAAAGCTTGCACAGCGACGAAATGAAAGATATCTATGTATTTTATTTCTTTGCAACATGATTATCGGTCAGTATGGGAAAATACGTTATATTGCTCACTGAAAATAAACTGTCCCTGTGTTAACCTAACGATCAACACCAGCATCGCTATTCTGTACAAACTCACTTCGTATCTCACGCGTGAAATGTTGACACCCTTACAGAGATACGCCATGACTATCCTGTAAGTTTTATAATTTATAGTCAAGAAGTTGTCGTCCGCGGTTTTGCTCGTGTTTTAGGTCTCGGTAGTCAGATATTACGCATAATAGTAGCCTATGTCCTTCCTTGGAGTTCAAGATTCTATTCACTATTTTAGTCGTGAAAGAACAACAGACAGACAGCATAGTTTCGAATTTACAATATTAGTATAAATAGCAAACCATATTCTGACATTTCACGATCGTGTCCTGCGGTGAGTGTCGAGTTTCTTCTTAAACAATACTGACATAACGCGACACGCTTTAGTAATCACGTGTCACCTTCATGATATTTTACGATCGTGTTATGTGTTGAACTTATTTGTTAATAATATATCAAATCAGCAACCAGTCGTAAAATTGTCTATGTATATTGGTAAGCGTCTTTGATCATTTAATATCTATTGTATTTGACAGCACGCGAAGCTATGTAGCCGAGGTGGCCTAGTGGTTAGAACGCGCGCATCTTAACCGATGATTGCGGGTTCAAACCCAGCCAAGCACCACTGAATTTTCATGTGCTTAATTCGTGTCTATAATTTATTGCGTGCTCAGCGGTGAAGGAAAACAACGTGAGGAAACCTGCATGTGTCTAATTTGAACGAAATTCTGCCACATGTGTATTCCACCAACCAGCATTGGAGCAGCGTGGTGGAATATGCTCCAAACCTCCTCCTCAAAGGGAGAGGAGGCCTTAGCCCAGCGGTGGGAAATTTACAGGCTGTTAATGTTAAATGTTAATGTTGAAGCTATGTATGAGAAGGTTATATGCAGGAGGAATCTGTTATTATAATAAATACTACTAAATAGTACTAAATAACACTCATCAGATATTCTACTGCCAAATAACAGTACACTGTATTGTTGTGTTCCGGTTAGAAGGGTGAGTGAGCCAGTGTAATCACAGGCACAAGGGACATAACATCTTAGTTCCCAAGATTGGTGGCGCATAGGTGATGTAAGGAATGGTTAATATTTCTTACAGCGCCTTTGTCTATGGGTGGTGGTGACCACTTACCATCAAGTGGCCCATATGCTCGTCCGCCAACCAATGCCATAAAAAAAAATAGTAGTTAAATAATACCAACAACTGAATATTGATTTTTCATGATAATTTATATACTGTTGATGTTAATTGTCATTGCATTTAATCTCAAAATCTATGAAAATGATATTCGCCATACATTTGTCTGTCTGGGTACTACTTTATATATACAACCACTAAAACTACTGTTTGACAAATGATTTGCGTTGTAAAAGCAACCGAGATCTGAATTTTGTATTTGACGTCATAAATTGAAGTCAAAAGAACATTTATAAATAAGGCATATTACCCAATACGAGATTATGTAGAAAATGAAAAACCGTGGAGTTAGTACTTGTAGACCTTCAGGCAGTATATTCATCTAATAATATTCTTCGGCAGTCTTCACGTTTGGACTTCATTATCACGTACGTAGGTGGAGTGGAGTCACATGCCTACCCGGTAAATATATTAAAAAACAATTTCACTGATATTACTTTGTATTGCATTTTTTTAAAAAGAGTATCATCGAAATTTCTGGCTGATTCTTCTTAGGATAAAAAAAGAATCCAAGTTTCTTCTTTGAATTTAATGAAATTTCATATGAAGAAATTTTGAACCCCAAGTCAGGTCATAAACTTATTTTAACACCTAATCAATCCCTAAAACGCGCGTGAAGCCGCTTTGCGACAACTAACTTACAATAATATTGTATAGCATTAAACTGGGAGCCATAACCCTGAACAAACTATTTCCTTAATATTGTCAAGAAGGAATTGAAAAATAATTTTGGTTGCCATATTTTTTCATTGCCCTTAAGATCAGTCAGTCTGTAAAACCTCTCGTAAGCCCTTCCGACTTACCGTCGCTGTAATATGAATAAATGAAAAGGGATCGCGGGTCTTGAACGGGTGTTCATAGTATTTATAGGCTGAGCTATTCATCTTATCAAAATAGTATATAATATTCTAGTTTGCCATATAAAAAACCTTTATATTTATAACAATGATTGGTATTAAAATTTTAATGTTGTAATTGATCTTGAATATAAAAAAACGAATTGCAAGCATTTGATAAATAAATTTATTTCTAATTATTATATAAATCAATAAATGATCTAAAACTGTATGTATATACATATATTTATATTTGTTTGACGGACGGACAAATGGGTCACCTGATGGTAAGTGGTCACCCTTCATAGCCCTTTGAGCTGTATGAAATATGAATCATTCCTTACATCACCAATGCGCCACCTACCTCAGAAACTTAAATATCATTTCGCTTTTGTCTTTAGTCACTGACTTGCTTGGCGGTACAATATCAGATCAGTGGATGGTACCCAGACGATCTCGCACAGTCCTACCACCAACTAACTAAAGTAACAGCCAAGTAACTAAAGTAAAAGTGATGTTAGACAAAGACCTTTCTTCTTTTGTCAAAATGATATTGAGCTTGTTCCTAATCACACTGCTCCGATACAGACTTAATACGCACGTGACAGAATTATCCGACATATCGACATTTCCACCATCGCCGAAATGAAACATCAGAATAGTACTGTTTGTGCTTCGAAACACCCCCCCCCCCCCCCACCGTCTCAGCTCATTGAACTACAGTCTGGTTATCAGAGAAGCGCTAATCAAACACGTAGCAATCTTATTAGAAGCGGTGAAGCAATTATTCTCGACGTAATTTCATTTTATAATTAACACTCGTTCAAATACAGCGATCGTGTGTTCTCTATTCGACTGCAATATTAAAGTGGGTTATGTTATACGCTCAATATAACCCACCTGTGTAGTTATATTTGAGGTATAGCAGGCTGTAAACTCCCTATAAATGTCCAGCTGCTGGGCTCTTCCTTTAAGGAGACAGCTTGGAACTTATTCCATCACACTTCAATGAGGGTAAGTGCATACTCATGTGTCAGAATTTCACTGAAACGACACAGGGGTACGTTGCCTCGCAATGTTTCTGCACAGCCTAGAACGATATCAATTATAAAGTCGAATTAATTACATGAAAATTCAGTTAAGATGCACACGTTGTAAACACTGGGCCATCTCAGCTCAGGTCTAGTTTATAAATAGTAACTTTTTCTGGACGTGTCGAATTTGCCGTCCCGTCGGATTATGCAAGTGATCGAACAGGGAGTGCACCAGTGTTTGCGCAAAAATGTATCCAATATAATATGTTCTGCATAGTTGGGAGGTCTGCTTTGATATTGGCTGCCGGCGCTGATATCAGTTAGATGGACATCATCATCATCATTAAACATAATTAATCCCGTTGAAGAATTGCTTTTAATTACATGTTTTTTTAAAGTATAAAACAATAAGTCTATGACCACCTTTTAAGGGTCCCGGTAATTTATTATATATTTTGACAGCCATTGTTTTGGAATAAAATGAATTTTTATTATTTCGTTTTGGTATAAAAGTTCAACTCATACTGCCCAAAAAAAAATTCTGGTGGATTGTATGTATATGTCTTTATTCCATTATAAATAGTACATGCCTGAACGAAAATTAAAATCCACACAAAAAAGTGGTCATCACTATGAATTTATTACGTTTTTTAGCTGGGCAATTGTGTTTGAGCCGAGATGGCCCAGTGATTAGACGCCTGCATCTTAACCCTTGATTGCCGGTTCAAACCAGCAGCCCTGAATTTTGAGGCCTTACTTCAGCATTAAGCCCTTTACGGTGTGTCACTTTATACCGTACATTATCCGTTAAGTGCGAGTACTAATCAGTTAAAAGTCACACCCAATTTCAGAGCAATTAAAAATCAATTCACCGAAGCTAAGTGTCGGTGAAATTGCCCGAATTCTAGATGCGCGTGACCAAATCATTAATGCACGGTTGCATTTTACGAGTGAGTAGCTAGCTTTATCCGTTTGCTGAACGACTACGAGACTGTTAGGCGAACTTTTCGAATGGATTCTCGCCACGAAATTCAAACGATTCATCACACAATAAGACACTTTGGCTTAAAATCTTTGGAATTAATTAATTGAAATTGATTTTTTTGTTTCAATCTATCTGTTCATATTTCGTAATATCCTATAGTTTATATTTTTTTTAATTGTTATAAGTATATTAACATAATGTATATATATATAATATAAATAAAAATAAAAACAGTTTTAATTATGATTGGATTGTCGATGAAAATAATTTATATGTGTGCGCAAATTATATTTGGGAACTAAGATGTTATGTCCCTTGTGCCTGTGATTACTTCCTTGTGTGTATTGCTTGGCGCGTATACTGTGATAATTTTTTATTAGCTTAGCTATATTTTTTGGGTATCTTTCATTATAAATTCTTCCAATAGCCAACAATTTTGATGTTTTAGACATGCCATCCCGTGATGGCCATATCTTTTTGTGTATAGAAAAGTTTTCATGTGACACAAGTGCGTCTTACACCAAAATTAAAAGACAAAATCAAAATATACTTCATTCAAAGAGGTTTTTATAAACATTATGAATCGTCATCTTGCAGAATCATATTAAGTAAACTCAGTAGATACTCTTCTTCAACATTCGAGACACAATATGTTAGATAAACACAATTATATATAATATACTCAATCAATGTTACAAGTACGATCAAACTTTTCAAATGATGAAATCTTGGTTATGATTCGTTGTCACGTACGACTAAGAAAACATCCTCAGGACACAAATATCTCGAAATTAAGTCATGAATATCATCCAACCCTAAGTAATACAGTGTGGTTCTGAATCCTTTGTTAAGATATATTTACGGTCTCGAAACAATTTAACAATTTTCCTTCCTCGTCCGTCCGATTAACATAACCTTTATGATCAAACGAAAACGTTTCCTGGACAAAGATGTGTACTTACTTGGGGCCGATTGGGCATCAATACCATTGAAATACGTATGGTCAAATCTAATATATTTAACCGACTTAGCTTGCAATATTAGAACAATGAAGTCACAGTGGACTGGTCTTTTGTCGAAGGACCGATGGTCGTTGAAACCGATGAGCCCTAGATTGCAGACCACCACCATGGCAACAAGCATCTCAGTTCTTCCGTGAAAAATCTGAAAGTGCACGTGATAATTATTAAGATTAAACTTTTTATCAAGCAACTACGTAAGGCGATATAAAATTTCGTGTGCTTTTTAGTAATAACTTGCTAATACCTATTTTAAGCGGGGTCAAGTCCATCCCAATACACAATCTTGGACATGCCACTGGATACGACGACAATATTATATTAAATACACCACCCGTTAAAAAATCTTTGGTAACCAATAAGACGGCCATATTGTGCAAACGTTTTACAGGAAAAAAAAATATAATTCAATAATCAGATTTGTTCAAATTATTTACCTGTGTAGTGTTCGATAAGTAGGGTTCCCATCATCTTAAAAAAACTGCTATGCGTGACCTTGACCAATAGTAGAACTCTAGACTCGTCTGAAGTTATCACAGACCAATTATTTACCCACCAAACAGAGATCAGCATTAGCATTGTACATAAGAATCCACGTAGAATCGAATTAACAACGTTTATTAACAAAAAAAATAGTAAAAAAGAAAAGAATTCGAATTGGCTACTGTCAACTTGAAATAGAATCGGGCAATTTGGAAAAGGTCCAAATGCAAGTGATAAAGTAACTGTGACAGTAAACGCTGTTTTATTGTTGAGATATCATCTCATTGACTCGAGCTTTTCGTGTATAATTAATGAACGATCAAATTTTAACACGGAAGATGAACAGAAGTAATGTACCAAGTTTTTGAAGAGTCATTGTCAATTTGCTGTCCTTACTTATCAGCGGTAGAGATTTTGGAATATAAGGAATGGTTAATTTACCACCAATTACCAATAGTTGGCTCGTTAATCAGTCTGCCTACCTATTTAAAAAAAAAGAAAGAACATTTATCCTATCCCATGAAAAATATTCTGATTATTGTTTTGGAAAGAGCCTACTTATTAAAGGCCGGTACCAGACCAGCAAGACCCCAATGTTGCAAATGATCATGGGCTATAATAATTACTTTTGGTTAGGTCAGCCTGTTGCAGGTCTACCTCCTACTTTACATTACATTAATAAAAGTAAAGTACCATACATTTCTCACAGTAAAGCCACCTCTTCTCCTTTCTAGGAACGCTCTTTTTACCCTCCTCCAGTCTGAGTTGGACAGGATTTTATCCAACACATCCAATGCGATATATTCCTTCACCAACGAGAAAGAAATGGAATTTAATCACGTAAAACATTTAAAATTAAGTACCGAACATTTGTGTGCTAGCTTAGAGTTGATCTCGGCTCTAATATATATTATTTACTTTGATGATTTAGATAAATCGGATTCTTTATTTTTTGAATATTTAATACTGATATCAAACGAAATGATTACCATGATTTGGTTTGTTATTTCCTCGGGAGGGAAGAGGCTATTATGATATTTGGTAATAGAGAAATTACTTTTGGCATAACGTCGAACATTTCGCTATAAATTATCGTCAGACCCGCGCCAAATCGCTACAACGTTTGTGAGAAAAATATCATGTAGGCAGTTTAAAAATCAGGTTTGACCAAATTATGTACGAACAGGACTGCTCTTAACAATATTATAATGTCATTATCGACTCGCTTTCAGCAATTTATATTCCAAAAATACATGCTTTCTGTTCTAGTAGCTAGTTCATAAGACAGTTCTTGAGGTGCAGGGTTCAAACTTTGGTAATTTTTGTTGTTTCGAATTTGGGTGTGTTAATACTTCCTTGCTTTGAAAAAATACGTAAAGACATTGATCCTGCGCTTGAATTCTCTCCAAAAACGAAAAGGGAGAAAGAAAAGAAGTACATTTGAGCATAATAATATCTCCTGACCAATTGGATATTTTCCTGGTAGACCGGCCGCGATGAAAACCACCAAGTGGACGATCAAATTATCAAGTACGTTAAAATACACATAAATATATAGTTTTTTATTGTGATTTATTAATTCATGAGGCAATTTAAACAATTTAAACGTCTTGATTACGCCAACATTTATTATAAAAGTAAATTAAAACATTTAAAATGTATAGCGTTCTAAATTAAAATGCTCACGAAGCAATAAAGAACTGTTACAAAATTATTATCTTTAATAGAATTAATATTTACGGGCAAACATTTGAGAAGCCCTGATCTTAACGATATAAATGTTTTGCTGAAATTAGAGCGGCGTAATTAATTTTTATTGCGTTTAATTGGGCAACGAGTTCTTATTTTGATCTCGTTTAGATTTATTGTTAATATTAAGAAGATAGGCGTTAATGATCTGTTAAACGAATTAATCAAAATACAAAATATGTTTTTGATTTAAGAACTACCTCTACATAAATAAGTAATTTAAGTTCACCAGAATTCTATAAAAGCTTTGTTAAAAATCGACTTGTGATTCGATATTTTGTTGCTCGTATGCTTTAAATGTTATCATCATTTTGGTCAATTACACTGGATCACTTTTGAAGACTAGATTCGTAATGCTACTACAAAAGGTTTATTAATTAAAGTTTTACTTTCGTTTTTGTAATATACGATAGCAATTTAGCGGTGTCAATGTCCCACTGGGCAAAGGCACCCTTTCCGTTTTGAGAAGGTTTGGTTTACTCCACCACGCTCCAATGCAGGTTGGACATGTGTCAGATTATCATACATTAACAAGTTTCCTCACGATGTTCTCCTCTACCACCTAGCACGAGATGTACTATAAATAAATAATAATAAATAAATAAATATTGGACAACATCACATACATCACTCTGATCGCAATGTAAGTAGTTAAAGCACTTGTGTTATGGAAAATCAGAAGTAACGACGGTACCACAAACACCCAGACCCAAGACAACATAGAAAACTAATTAAACTTTTTCTACATCGACTCGGCCGGGGATCGAACCCGGGACCTCGGAGTGGCGTACCCATGAAAACCGGTGTACACGCTACTCGACCACGGAGGTCGTCATATAATCAATAAAAATTAAGCACATGAATTCAGTGGTTCCCCGGGTTCGAACTTAGAATCATCGGTCGAGATTCACGTTTAGTAACCACTGGGATATCACGTGTCATCGTTTATTTTATAACGTTTATTTATTAGTTCATAAATATCTATAAGTATGTCATAAATGCGATATACGAATAATATAAAAAAATTGTCCGTCAGTATTGCTGACGTCACGAATGTCAGGGTTTGGATTTCTATCCATCCTCGAAGGTATTTAATCAAACGCAGGAAATATTCTTTTTTGATTTATTCCAAGCAAAGGAGGTCCGATTCACAGTTTTTATTTCTTTTAATAAAATAAACATTGTAAAATAAGATAATATAACCTTCAAAATTTTAGAGACAATACTTTCCGACAAATGTCAAATACAATAAATATGGCCGAATATATTTTTCTCACCTTCTTTAGCGCGTGTAAGTGAGATGGAAATATAAATTGTGGTGTAGTCTATTTCGAGTAGTTCGACGGTTATCATGGTTGTAACGCAAACGAGTAATGTCAAACTCATACTCATCATCATCCTCCTGCCCTTATCCCAATTTTACTTGGGGTCGGCGCAGCATGTCTTCTTCTTCCATACTTCTCTGTCGGACGTCATCTCACAAGTAACATTCTTTCTAACCATATCGTCTTTCACACAATCCATCCATCGTTTCTTGGGTCTTCCCCTACCTCTATATCCATCCACATCCATTCTCAAAACCTTTCTCACAACATGGTCCTCATTCCTCCGCATAACATGCCCATATCAAGACAGCCGGTTTCCAGATAGCTTCTCGGTTACCGGTGCCACTTTCAAACTTCCTCTTATGTACTCATTCCTTACTCATAATGTCAAAGTCATACTACCGAATACAAATATTTCGTAAACGTTTTCGAGAAATCGATACGTTATTAACGCATGAAGTATTGAAACTCGTAGTACTGCTGCACTCCTTCTTCACGTACTTTAATAGTGCAAAGTTTCATACACATCTGCGGATCTTTTTGGTGAAAAAGGGATACATAGTTATTGTTTCACGTATTGATTATCACGTATTTCTCCGTTTCCGTATATGATCTTATCTATATGATGTTATCTATATGATCTTATCTATATGATAAGAATGAATAATGAAACGGAGAAAATAGCTTCGCAAATAACCTCTAGTATTTTATTTTATTAAAATGTAATACATTTGAAGGCTTAATACACTTGGTGGTAGGGCTTTGTGCATGCCCGTCTGGGTAGGTACCACCCACTCATCAGATATTCTACCGCCAAGCAGCAGTGATCAGTGTTGTGTTCCGGTTTGAAGGGTGAGTGAGCCAGTGTAACTACAGGCACAAGGGACATAACATCTTGGTTCCCGAGGTTGGTGGCGCATTGGTGATGTACGGAATGGTTAAAATTTCTTACAGCGCCATTGTCTTTGCGCGGTGGTGGCCACTTACCATCAAGTGGCCCATTTACTCGACCGCCTACCTATATCATAAAAAAAAAGTCGTGGGCAAAACTTGCATGTGTCTAATTTCAACGAAATTCTGCCACATGTGTATTTAACCAACCCGCATTGGAGCAGCGTGGTGGAATATGCTCCAAAAACCTTCTCCTCATTGGGAGAGGAGGCCTTACCCCAGCAGTGAGAAATTTACAGGCTGCTAATGTATGTTTGTAATTTAACATAGCGCAAGCGACAACGTCCCAACCGGATGTCTGACAACATCACTTTTTTTAATATTTATACAAATACAGATTTAATATTTAAACTTAACGGACCTCGATATTGTCTGTGCTACGTCAATAGACAAACGACCTACTCAACATGAAGTAGCCCATTACTCGTTCCTTATTTTAAACTGGATTAAAATAATAAATAGGTTATTGAAGAACACAAAGGAAAATATTGAAGGAACTTCGAATAATATTTTGTTCACGGAGCTCTTGGTCTGTACAATGGTTTGCAGTCATGCCAAATATCACCATTGCATCTATTCAGTCAACCTTTGAGCCGTATCTAAGATACATTATCCTATAAATTAACCTCAGATCATATCTTGGATTTTGTAGAGGTTCATCGAAACAGTTGATACCGATTAATTGGTATGTGGATAAATTAAGTACTTAAATCTAATTTCAACGTGATGGCGCAGGAGAATACTAGAGCCAAAGACTGCGTTCAAAACTGTCAAGTACCAATGAGTTTTATCACAGATTTCGTACCCAACAGCTATTTTCAAGGCCGATCTGGCCAAATTACCAAAAGTTGTTTATTGATAGCTGAATCTAGGACCGGAATCATAAGATATTCAATATGCCAATGAATCTATCAGTTAGTAAGGGTTACAATTATCAAGTGATGTCCAAAATATGAAATAGCTTTGAACTGACCTGACATTCGAATGCAATATCACATTGTGCAATGTTACTATCGTAGCCAGAACAGCCAGCCGTCCAGCGATCCATTCAACACACACATATACCCACTCAAACTCACACCACAGTCATTCGTTTTTCGGCGACTCCTTTTAAAAGTTATGTCGGAAATCAAAGGATTCGACTACGCTTCGATGTTATTGTTCTGCGACGTAGAAAACAGTCGTTGATTTAACATATGTACAAGTTATTAGCATTCCAACTAAAACAGTCGTATAGTTACGATCACGTGATGGATCAGTGGCATTTCGAATCCAATCAAAATATACTTTATTCGTGTAGGGCCTTACAAACACTTCTGAATCGTTAGTCTACGAGGTTGATTTTAATATCATGCTAACAACATTGTGGCATTTTTTAATTGATGGTAGAGCTTTTTGCACACTCGTCTGGGTAGGTACGCATATATTCTACCGCCAAACATTAATACTTATTATTGTTGTTGGAGTTTGAAGGGTGAGCCAGTGTTACTACCGCCTCAAGGGGGATAACATCTTATTTCTCAAGATTGGTGACACATGTCCAATCACCATCAAGTCCGCCAACCTATATGACATAAGCTTACTATCAAGCTACCACTTACCATATTGTTGTCATTCCCGGAGCGCAGATAATTATAAATAACTAATACAATTCCGATCATCGATTGGGAGTTATTATCTAATAGGAATTTAACTTCTTGCTTCCTGGAAAAGCCAGCTTCCAATACATTTTATTGGTATTTAATTTAATAAGCCATTAGCAGATTATGAAGCCGATAGTTAATTATTAATTTCCCAGTGTATAGAATAGGGTGACCATATTTAAAAAGAATCGCGGAATTTCCGGAAGATATAAATTTATAATTAAAGAAAATTGATAACTAATTATAGACTAAAATTTATTAAGTTTCTTTAATAAAAAAATATATATATATCGCTATGAAGTTCAAAGAATACCCGTCACGTACATACAAGCGAGCAGAGAGCGCTACGCAAGCTTCTTACCCCCAAGGCGCGCCAAAAGATGCTGTATATCAAACTCAAACTCAATTTGGTTAATCAATAAAAAATGAGCCAAAATGGCGTAGTGGTTTGAACACATATTAACCGATGATTCCGAGTTCGAAACCACGTAACCAGCACTGAATTCTTATGTACTTAATTTGTGTTTATAATCCAGCTCGATCTCAGCGGCTAACCTGCATGTGTCTAATTTCAACGAAATATTGTCATATGTGTATCCTATTACACCAACCCGCATAGAAGCAGTAAAGTGGTGAAATAAGCTCCAAACCTTCTCCTCAAAAGGGAGAGGAAGCCTTAGTCACAGAGTGGTACACTTACGGGCTGTTACCTTAATCAAAACAATTTATATAATTAAGTACTTTCGAATTGTTATTTTATATAATTTTATTAAATGTAAAACAACCAGTTCGTCATATAGATTTTACCGAAAAGAACCGACATGAAACTCATTAATAACTCTTTAACAGAGAAATTGTTTTCTACCCTCTGAATGATTTATTATTTAATTGATGTATTGTTTTTTAAGTGACTTGGTATAGAAAAAACCTTTAAAAATGTATAATACAGCTCGGTGACTACGCTGTGTGGTTTATTATATAAATGTATTTTATATAAAAACGGACTATACTTTCAAGATATATGTATTTACATTTATAAGTATATACATTTTTATTAATAATAAAAATGTTTTCAATGATGAATATTTGAGCATAGACAATTACATTGTTATAAGTATGTATTATTTCTTGCCCTGTCAACGTGATTCTTATTATGAAATCTAAGGTGTCATTTTCCATACGTATAAACAGTACACTGGTTCACTCACCCTCTAAACCGAAATAGAACAATCCGAATGATTGCTGTGATGCAGTCCTGTAATACATACATTAGCAGCCTGTAAATTTCCCACTGCTGGGCCTAAGGCCTCCTCTCCCTTAGAGGAGAAGGTTTGGAGCATATTCTACGCTGCTTTAATGCGGTGGTAGAATACAAATGTGGCAGAATTTCGTTGAAATTAAACACATGCAGGCTTCTTCACGATGGTTTCGTTCACCACCTAGAACGAGATGAAAATTCAGTGGTACTTGCCTTGGTTTGAACCCGAAATCATCGGTTAAGATGTACGTGTTTTAACCACTGGGCCATCTCGGTTCGTAATAACATTTAATATTATAAATGCGAAAGTAACTCCGTTTGAAAGATTTAAGAGAGAGAGAGACAGTTGAATTAATTGTTTTAATATATTTTATTTTAACGCCATTAAATCGATTCCTAAGAACGTATAAATATTTCATGAACATACACACTCAAAACTAAACAATATTACGAAAATGGAACTTCGCCAGTTTTAACGAAAATCCTCAATATTCTCGATAAAACTCGGCACGCAGTGAATCGCTTTCAATACTAAGGAGGAATAACTTTGACAGGCGGTTCTTTGTCACACTAGTTCGGCGCGAATTCTTTTTTAACGTCCATTCTGTGAAAGGAGTGCTCTTCGCTTCTGGAACGATAACGATTACAAATGGGAATTATTTTAATCAAACCGATTTTTTTATCCAAGAACATTGTAAAGATCTAATTTTCTTAAAGTCCCGGGACTTCAGTACTTTTACTTCTCTATAATCAGCCATAGGATAATGAGAAATAAAATTCTTACAACGCAAATATTTCAACTCCAATATCATGACAACGGAAGTAAGATTTCGACCAAAGTTTTAGTCACAGCAGTCACTCTTCAGAATTTAATAGCGACAAAAATAATTTACATCAGAACACATTCAAATTATGGCCACGTAGGTATCAGTTCTATAGAAACGTTGGACACGATACTCAATTAGTAAAAGAAAAGTAATGATTGCTATTAAAACCCAGATATCTATTAGTATGAATGAGGAGACGTTTTTTTTGTAACGCGCAATGAAAACCCTACTAAACCAATCATAAAACCAGAGGCTGCAGCAGGGACAGTCGTAACTCGTAGGTTTTAGGCATAAAAATAAGCCTTGATCCCGACTTGAGTTTCAAGATTACTTCGTGCCAAATTTCCTCAAATTCGGTTGATTGATTAAGATGTGAAAACGCAACAGAGACAGACGGACGGACAAAATTACTTTCCTATTAATAATAATAGCTTATTAGCTCATTATATAACTGGCTGCGCTTCGCAGTGTCATCCGCTTAAAATTTAGACGATTGACGTGACTGCTTGACAAGCGCGAATTTCATATTCTTGTAAGATACAAATCAACATACACAGGTATATCGAAACAGTATAATGTGTTTATAAAAAGTATGTACATAAACACAGATATAATAACCTCAGTAGATACATACATATAGGGCGAGATGATGATGAACGGCTCTGAGTTGTTATTAAGATGGGAGAAAAAGTGGCCAGATGGCATTTCAAGGTCGAGTCCTAAGCTTATAATCCAACCATTAGACAAATGAAACGAATATTATGTTATATAAGGTACGAATATAATAATATACTTGGATTTAGTACGTTGTCATGACATGACAAGTAAATTAATGTTGTTTAAATAAAAACACAATTAAAATAATAATGACAGGATTGTGACCGCACACGCAAATCGTTGAAAAGATGTTCTAAATTCAAATATTAAAAATTAAAACCATTCATTCATTCAAAAGAGCCGAGATGGCCCAGTGGTTAGAACGCGTGCATCTTAACCGATGATTTCGGGTTCAAGCCCAGGCAGCTACCACTGAATTTTCATGTGCTTAATTTGTGTTTATAATTCATCTCGTGCTTGGCGGTGAAGGAGAACATCGTGAGGAAACCTGCATGTGTCTAATTTCAACAAAATTCTGCCACATGTCTATTCCACCAACCCGCATTGGAGCAGCGTGGTGGAATATGCTCCAAACCTTCACCTCAAAGGGAGAGGAAGCCTTGGCCCAGCAGTAAGAAATTTACAGGCTGCTAATGTATTCATTCAAAACTCAACATAAATCTCCATAAGTCTGTAAGCCCGTTACCCCTAAAATAAGTTTAAATTGATTAAAATATATATCAACCGGTATCGCCATGATCATGAATTACTCCCTACGGCGTAATCGTCTTCATCAAATTATCCACATGTAATATGTTCCGGATGTCCCCGATAATCCTAATTAATGGTCACCCTACATTGCAACTTTGTAATCTCCGTAATAGAATTAATAGGATAAATTTTGAGTTATCGACGTAAGTGGTACTTATGCGTGTTAAATATATTGATATTATAAATACAAAATTAACCAGTGAAACAAATTTGATGGAATTTTGTCTAAAGCAAGCTCGAACCCCAAAGAAGAACATAGGCTACTTTTTGTATCAAATTCCTATGACCACCCTGCAATACGCAGGTAAAGTCACGGGCGATAATTAATTACTAATAAAATTAAAATTTTGTTAGTGATCCTAACTATGTATTTAACATGAGTGTATTTTTAGATGTTGAAAAACAGTAACTACTGAGTTTCTTGCTGGTTCTTCTCGGTAGAATCTACATTCCGAACAAGGGGTAGCTTTACTTAATATAGTTTGTTAAATGACGATTCAAAACTGCTTGTAAAAGCCTACTTGAATAAAGTATATTTTGATTTTGAACAGTACAAATGCAAAAGTGTATTGATTTGTTTGTTACGTTTTTACGTCTTAACTACTCAAACTATCTGCATGAAGTTTTTAAATTAACATGGTTATTTTTATTACTAACATTATCTAAAACGGGATATTTACCATGTTTTTTATTTTTATTTGGTGACAGTGGTAGTGGTAACCAGTGTTTACGCAGCAAACGTACGAGAAAGGAGGTAGTCCGATATGGACACTTCTAATGCCGTCAACATCTACCCGCAAACGTCAGTCTCGTGAACAAGACATTCGTAGATAATGTCGAAATATCGAGCTCCACCAAATAAAAATAAAAAACATGGTAAATATCCCGTTTTAGATAATGTTAGTAATATCTGCATGAAGTCTTGTATACCTGCACCTTGTCAAGAGTAATAACATGCTGCTCCGATGCGGGTTGGTATTCACCAGCAGACAGGCTGTGACAGATTCTTCTCCTACATATGCAGATTTCCTAACGATGTTTTCCTTCATTGCAAAGTAAGTGATTAATTATAAACACAAATAAAGCAAAGGAAATTCAGTAATTCTTTGGTTGAATTCGGAATCATCAGTTAAGACTCACGTCTTTTTACCATTACGACAACTGCGTTTTTAATAAGGATTTAAGTAATATAGAGCTTCCAGCTCGCAGTTTAGACTCTAAACTGCAGTAGACTCTAAACAGCAGTAGACTAAACTGCAGTAGACTAAACTGCAGTAGACTTTAAACAGCAGTAGACTAAACTGCAGTAGACTCTAAACAGCAGTAGACTAAACTGCAGTAGACTCTAAACTGCAGTAGACTCTAAACAGCAGTAGACTAAACTGCAGTAGACTCTAAACAGCAGTAGACTCTAAACTACAGACTCTAACAGTAACTACTCTTTGTCAGCAATTAAGTTAATTAAATAAAACTATTATTTATTCTGCATACAAATCAATGAAAACATCATCCTTTTATTTAAAAAGTTTTATTTATCTTTTTTTTTATATAAATTTATTTATAGGCAAAGTTAAAAATATCTGCCAAATACATGTTTAAACATTTTATTGAAAAAAAGTTAACTTCTGTAGGATATTATTTAATATCACAATTGAAACTGATTTCAGAATACTATCGGGATGTGTCAGAACTTAATATCCAACATCAAACAACTTCACAAGATACTTCAGATTATAAAACATATGGAGCGCGCGGTACATTATTGTAAAGCAATATCTGAGTGAGATACGAAGTGAGTTCCTACATTCTGCTGACAACTATCACGTCAGAACTACTTAACCAACTATTTTGACTAATTGCGTGCCAAGTCCAACAGCAGCTGTCATCGCTTAGTGTCAAAACTCATAAAGCGCTGACACGATGCTCTCCTCATATACTCGGATAAACCTACGAACTCACTGGCGAAGCGAGGACAAAGATTTTCTACCGCTACTAATTACTAATGCAATACATCCTCCTCGGGGCAAGGTATTCGTTTCTATAAGAAGATTCCTATTATATAGTTATATATGTAGATAGTTATTTTTACTTTGCTTATTAAAAAATTTAAATCTCATGTCAAAAAAAAAAAAACATTCAAAATAAGGCATATAACTCAATACAAGATTTGATTCAAGATACAAGACTTAGTATTGATTTCCAGGAGTAATAAATTATGTTTATTTTTTTGATATACTCTAGTATTAAAATAGTGGAAAAGATTACCTACTGAGTTTCTTGCCGGTTCTTCATGCTAGCTTTACATTCAACAGTGTAACATGACGATTCAAAATTACCTTTATACTACTTGAATGAAGAATATTTTGATTTTGTGTTGTTTTAGTTCGGGAGCATGACATATTCGATCCCAAGGTTGATGGCGCATTGGCGATCCAAGGAATTGTGTATATATTTCTAACAATGACAATCTCTATTGATGACCACTATCCAGTCTGCCTAGCGATAAATAATAAAGGAACACAAATTTCATTTCATTTCACGCGCAAAGATTTATGGTTAAGCCTAAACAAGATGATTTTTGTCAGTCAGTCAGTACCAGACTTTTGTTAAATAGTATTTTTGGCACTATTCCACTCAATTTTGATCCAGTTTTTAATATAATTAGTTCTTAATATCAATTTTTTTTTTTTTAAATATATGAATGAAAAATGTACATAATATACATTATTCGATATTTACCACGAACATATATTTTCGAAGCTTTCTTTGAGCAAGACGAGAAAAAATTGTAAGGAGAAGAAAGAGCTAGAAAATCAACAGTAACACTTTCTCGAATGACCTAAACCGAAATGTGAAAATGAAAGAATATATATTTTTAACTTAAGAAATAATCTTACAATTATATTTCTTTATCAAATCTTTTACGTCGTGAGTATTTTCCATTTTGCAATTTCTATAATTTTTCTAATTCAATTTTAAAATGAATGCAATAAAATTCCTCTATAAAGAAAATATAAAAGACAGTTCGGATGAACGAGCCATTCGTTTCATTCAACGATTCCATTCAATTCTAAGTAAGATATCTTGTGAATATATATTGGAAATTTTCGTACTTATAATGATGAAGAAAAATCCTTATGTCTGTGCGATCATTTCGCGAAATATCAACAAGGATGAACCACTTGGCACAAACATAGATTTGTAAATCCAGTCGACCGGTTACACAGGGTTACTAATGTAAATCTTTTTTGGGATAATGTATACGTTTTTACAACAGGATCCCAGAAAATCTCCAAAAATAATACAATTGTAAAATTTAAAAGAATCGTTACAGAGCGTTTGTCTGCTAAAGGATATTACAAAACGAATGACTTCTTAGTCGATTTTGTATCATACCTTGGGAATGAGATGATGGGAATGAAATATTTCTTTTACAATTAGTGTTTTCAAATAACATAATAAAACACGACTTAATTTCACCAGTTCCCAGATCTGTGGTGTTTATTTTCGAACCGGTGATAGATTTTCTATTTAATAATGAGTTTTGAGTTTAACTTTGTCCTTAAATTAGGAGACTTATTCAGATTCCAGATAATCATTACAGGAAAACTTTCGTTTAATGGGTTAGTTATTAACTGTTCATTAATATTGCTTATACATTGAACTATTCGTTAAGAATAAATTTGAAGCTAACCGTAGAACGTGATCGTGAAATGATAAAGATGATATGCAATATTGACTTATAATTCTATAACGTTTGATGGATATAAGTATCAAAATAGTAAATCGGAACAAATGTATTTTATTCAAGTAAACTTTATAATAAAGCAGTTTTTGAATCCACTATTGAATATTTCAACTCCACCACCGTTACGGATATTTTAATGATATATTTAAGTGGACGGGCAATTTGACCACCTGATGGTGAATGGTCACCATCGCCCATAGACCATTGAACTGGTAGAAAACATCGTTAATGCCGCAGCAACCTTGGGAGGTAACATGTCTGTTGTGCTTGTAGTTACCACTGGCACTAATATGCTAAATATTGCTAGCATATAGCTGATGAGAGGGCTGTACCTACTCCGTAGACGTAGTAGACGGGCTTGCACAAAGCCCTACCTCCAAGTAATATCTATTTTAAAATAAATCAAAATGACAATGAGGTCATCATCCTCGATCAGTCCTGTGTTAGCGAACACCGATAACATTTTGCGAGTGAGATATTAAACGAGTTACAGAATACCAATGACCGAGTACCGTCTAAATTTATTGACTTCCTTGTATACAAATAGACAGTCCGAAGTCACTAAATCGTAATATGGTAATTTCGAGACGATTCCAGCACGACCGGGCCTGGATAAGCTATCGATTGACGAATGTATTCCTAGAAAACATCAGCACGCATAGAAACGACATTAATGTTGGATTACGTGTCATATTAATGAATAAAGGACCATAGCAATCTCTTCGAGTCTTTTAATATGAGCAGATACCGTTTATTATATAGTTATAACTCAAACTTTTGATTTTAAGCACTTCACTTGATCTGCATCTACATACATACAAACTCACACACACATAGTCATACAAATACGAATAACAATACATTTTTGAAGAGCAAGACCACCTCCCACAATTACTGATGGTCCCAATTTTCAGATGAGACTTTGTGTTTTTTTTACATATGAAGTCGGACGAGAAATAGGGAAAGTTCGCCTGGAGGGGGTAGAAAGGTTTGTTTCAGAGTTCTGCCAGTTCTAAAAATAATTGATGACTATGGTTTAGTGTTAAAAAGTTGCAATAAATAGCGAAATACACAGCTCAATTTTGAGGATATTATCTTTGCGCTGGTTTCCAGTGGTTGCCAGAATTATTCATTTTTAAATGAAATATTAATAAATATTATACTAATTAATATTCAGAAAATACATGGCAACGGCTTTTTTGAACCGATACGACTTAGGAACCGTCAAGAAAAGAGCGTACAAATTTATTAAAGGCCGATAACGCACCAGCAAGCCCTCTGGTGTTGCAGATGTTCATGGGCGCTGGTAGTCGCTTTCCATCACGTGAGCCTCCTGCTCGTTTGCCACGTGTAGCAAAAAATAATAATATTATAGTTAAGGAATTCAATAAAAATGTTATACAATTAGGTATTTTGTACGCAGCCAATCTATCCTGCTGTTCATACGTCTTATGATATAAATCGCTCATCCCACGCGCTCTTTAAAATTTATAGTGTTTCATACATTTTTTAATATAATTACGTGTGTAGTACAAAATAAATTCTCCAATTTTTTCTTTATGAACTGAAGCTGCACCTTTAGTCGCGCGAAATTTATAAAACTTTACCTATAGCACATAAACCGTCACCTCCCCCCATTTTACTCTATCTAGGGGAGAAAAAAGTAGCCTATGTCGTTCCTCGAGACTCAAACTATCTTCATACCAAATTTCATCAAAATCGGTTCAGCAGTTTAAGTGTGAAGAGGTTAATACAGAGTTAATTTTTTTATAATATTAGTATAGATTTTTTAAATTAATTCAAATTTCTAACGTTTACAAATCGCGAAAGTATAATTAATTACAATAATCACTTTATTTCTCAAGTTTATTTCAATTCAATAAACACTTACAGTAACCAAACACCCTCGAAACTCTATTATAACGGGTATAATGTTGTTTATTGCTTAAAAACGTACGTTAAGATTTTAAAGACGCAGACTTTGAATGTTACCTACATCAGTTGTTAATTTTAAGTGGTTAGTGACAAGTTGATGGTGTAACTTTTTCAATGAATAACAAAAAGAGAGAGCCCCCCGGTGTTGCAGATGTCCATGGGCGGTGGTAGTTACTTTCCATCAGGTGAGCCTCCTGCTCGTTTGCCACCTATAACACATAGAAAAAAAAAATTAAATTAATTTTATAAGACTTTTATTGGACTAAACAGGCGTCATTAGTGTCCTTCCTTGGAGTTCAAGCTTGCTTTTTGACAAATTTTATAAAATCGCTTTAGTGGTTTGGCCGTGAAAGACCAACATATAGTCAGATTTTATTTTCACATTTATATTATTAGTATATATACATATATATTGCTTTAATATATGTTGTCATGGATTCTTTTTCAACTTTAATAGTTGTTGTACTTAATAAGAAGCGCCTGGGTGCAAGCAATGGACTCGCGATCTCCCTTCCTTCCCAAAAAAACTTTAATGGTCCAAGACTTATCTATCATTAGCGAGGCAGCTTCCAATGCGTGACATCTGGGTTTTTTGCACCCCTGAATTAAGACGGACCTATAATTTATTATAGTACAACTTTTTACGTTTGACGCAATAAGCCTGCCTGTAAGTGGTACCAGTTATCAGAGTAATCAGTTGACACACATAGAATTTGGTGAGCTGCAATGCCATCTGGCGGCTGATTACAATAAAATAAGATAAAACAAAATGCATAGCAAGAAAAAGTTTTTCCGTGAAGGTCCATTGTATTACCCTGGCTTTATAGGATTAAAAGATTTAGCGGATGCTATCGGTGATGAAATGGTTAAAGAGGGAGTTTTCGTGACCAATCAACAATCCTTTACACCAGTCAGGAGTCTATGAAATAATTCATTTATGTGCCATCTTTTACTGGTCAATCAGGTGTCGAAATCCATTCATTTCAAAATGATATACCCACATATATTTACAAATAGCATGTCATCCATTCCGGTTTCGCAAGGGCTATGGCCACATACAGGGTTTACATTGAAGGAAAAACACCAAGAGATATTTTTTTGGTACACTTGTGATTATCGGAAATATAAGATCTTTATCCACCAGAAAACTCACCAACTTACAATTAGATTAATGCCAGAGGAACGCTTGCAGGACAAGCATATAAATTCACCCTGAACATATACCATTTATCCAATCGCGTTGTAACTTTGTACGGTAATTGTTGTTGTCACTCGCGTTAGAGCTTTTGGCATGGCACCATACGTACAACAAGTGGCATTACAACGTACGCCAGGAATGTAAAATTTCACTATAAATAAGCCGCGCATATAACAAATTGGTAATAAAAATCAAAAATAAAACATTGGCAACATAATTCCACCTTAGATTTAAAGATTTTGTTATAAACAGAAATGGTATCAATCTTTTAACGCCAAATATAAGCCTGTTTTTTTTATCATTGGAGATTCGTTTAAGTGACCAATTTCAATGCTGGTCAGGTGTATGTCTTAGGTGTCTGATGATGATGGTGATGATGATGTTCTTCTTCCAATTTTGGTCATGGCGGTACTTTTCAAGGGAGAACTTTTTTTTTATGGTGTCGCTTTGCGGACTAGCAAATGGGCCACCTGATGTTAGGTAATCACCACCGCCCATAGATAATGGCGCGCATAGAAATATTAACCATTCCTTACACCACCAATGCGCCACCAACCTTGGGATTAGAATATCTGATGAGTGGATGGTACCTACCCAGACACAAGGGTGTACGCAATCACATGTGCATTATGTATTCCCTCATTCTTATCATCTGAAAGAACGGCATATCCGAAACTAATGACGAGAAATCAAGCTTAGGACCAAAGGCTTTACGAACTTTCCGAGGAACAGGAACAGGAACACAAATACAATCGAGGCGTATACAAATTTTCAAAAACCAGACTCCGGGCGTGCTACTAAGATTTTTTTAATCCTGAAGCCTGGGCTTTGAACCCAGGATCCCAGGATCTATGTATAACTAGCTAACATAAACTTCCAACCCCGTTTCACCCCTTAGGGGTGCCTACGTACCAAACCAAAAAACCTACCTGCCAATATATATATATAAAAACGAAATACCAAACACAAAAATAAATAAAATTGCAATGCAATAAATAAAATAAAAATAAATAAATTATTATATTTTGTTTATTTCTCGTGACGCAATTCCATTTCATCGAATTTTACGAAACGATTCTAAAAAACTTAACCCCGACAACAGGTTTGTCTTCCAGGAAACACGACATCGACGACATATATTTAAGTAATACTATAATATACACATATAGTTATATTATATAATAATTTATAATATACACATGTAGGCTACCTAGGCATTCGACCGAGCTTATCCGCAGTTTCCACGTAGGGCGTTGCTGCTCTAGTGTCTGTTCGATCTCGCCAGTGGCTAGCTTTATCGTCGAGGATATAAAAAAATGCCAAATTGTGCTGTTATAAACTAAAAATTAAGTTGTATCATGAATGGGACATAAAAGAAAACTAACAGTCTGTAGATATCCCACAGCTGGGCTAAGGTTGAGGCGTCATCATACTGCTTTAAGGTGCTGCCGAAACAAATAGCACAGCACGAAATTAATTATAAACAAAAATTAAGCACATTAAAACACGATGCTTACCCGGATTCGAAAATATGATTCCATTAAGATTGACGTGTTCTAACCACTGGCTCATCTCGGCTCTTATGGCTGGGGAGGGATTCAACCGTAAATATTCAATGATACCAATTAACGAGACACATCCAACTTCCATGAAACTTTTTGTTCAAGGTACTTTATCACTGAAACGGTATGTTAATGTATGGCACCAAAAATTGAAATTCAGCTCATGAAAATAAAATTGAAAGCGGGCCACGCTCACGACTGGGTCTCATCCGTATTCTTAGGATAATATATGAGACCTAGAATATAAATTTTGGTCTTTATACAATAAAAACCCTGGCCGTCGGAGATGCCTCATTTTTGTAAAATGGAAATAGATGGTTATTAAAAGGATTTACAATGAAGTAGATTCCGCTCGTGGTTCCACGTGTGATGAGGCTCCAGGTGTTAGGTAAGTTTTCCCGCGATAAAGTAAACGATGTGCTATTCCAGATTATAAACTACCTTTGAGCTAAAATTTACGTGATTGAGACAAACGTCCATGCATTTAAACTTTTGCCTTTATAATATTAGTAAGATGAAAATCAATAAATAAATATGGAGTTACACGGATGACAAGATGAGTTTTGTTAAGAAAATAAATATATTTAAGCAGAGTGCGCAACATATACACTAACATATATGTATATTATATATGGGAAAGCAATACATCCGGGTTTCGGGCCCTGAATTTTTCCGCGAGGAGTTCTCGGCTTGGAGTTGTTTACTACCCTGTGTCATACAACAAGTAAAGCCGTTGGTTCCCTAATTGATGGTTGACTCCTATTTGAAGTAACAGTAATGAAAAGTGGCATCTGTAGTAGTTAGATGTCCTTTTCTAATTAAGCAACCAGAAGCGAGGTAAGACACAAAAGAATATCACAAACAATTACTGCAAACTTCAATAAAAAAATTACATCAAGTAAAATCAAAAGGGCTTACGTGACCTTAATCATGAACAACACTGATTATCACCTTCGTCCGTACAATACAACCGATGATAAGCCAATGTCTCGTTACTACTGAGGTAGTTTTCGTCGGGTGCATGATGCATGAAAACTCCTTACAATATATTATAGTTTTCGAAGTTCAAAGATTCCCAGTCGTTTTTTGTAGCTTCATAATAATATTATAATAAAAAAAAAGTAATAAAAAAAACCTTTATCAATATTGTCTTTAAAAAAAATATAATTATTTTAAAATCCTTTGTACATTTACAATGGTAGAAATATGCATTCATAATACTTTGCAGAACAATGCACTTTCATCGACTTAAAAATATCAGTATTTATTATGTTTAGGAAGTCGGAAATGGAAGCATTTCCGTGAAAGTTAAAATCAATAGAGATTAATTTAGTTAAATATCCAACGTTCCGGAATTTATCCATTAAAGCGCTTTTTACAAATAAAACAAAATAATATACTCTAAACCATTTACTCCAATCATCCGCTGGAGCTGATAGTTGAAAACATCCTAAAAATGAAGAAAATCCACTCGACTAGCATGAGCATAGTTTTAAAAATGCAGATAAAAGATCTACTAAGTCGTGTACTCGTAGAAAATTGGAAGCAGCACAATCACTCACGGACGAGAATCATGACCAATCAAACGAAAGCAACTAGGAAATGGCTTCTATTCGATTGGTTATGAATCACTGAATACGAAAATAATATCACACACAAATTGCTCCATGATTTTAAACTATTTTTTTTTAATTCATCAAGCCACATTTAATTAAACCGAGGATCGCTTATATAAATCGACCTCTGTCATAATATAATCTATATTCTTTATACTAATAATAATAAAAATTAAAGTGAAAGTAACTTTATCTGTCTGTCTGTCCATACACGGCCAAACCACTGAATTGAATTTTATGAAATTATAAGTGGAGCAAGAGTGAACTCCAACGAAGGACATAATCGTAAGCTAATGCGAGTAAAGCCACAAGCGAAAACTAGTTTAAAATAAAGTGTACCTATAATTTCACATATTATTGTTACGTACCCGAGAATGAATGTCATAAAAAGTTAATATACAAATTTTAATGTATACAAACGTTTAAAGAAAATAATATTTATATTAGGTATACTTAAGTACGTCAAGACGTACGTCACTTTAATTTAAGAGCTATTTAGTAGGTACGAGATGAGATCCTAGCGTCCTACCTCTAAATCGCTGACATCCAAGTATAATTAAAAATCCCATATCCCTTGGAGACTGTGTTCTTATAAATGAAACTTCAAAGACATCTCTTAGCATCGCAGCGGAGCGTGAAACTGTACTACACGCTTGGGTACAGTTTTAAGGAATAAGTGTGAAGATTATGACGTTTTACGATGTTTATTTATCATTATATCAATAGTCTCACAGCTAGACAAAGGCATCCTGTCATATTTTAGCTTATTTCACAGTTGATTGAAAGATAAGTTAGAAAATTTCATTCCAAAAATGCAGGTTCCTTTAAATTCCTCAAAACTTCTGTATAAAGTAAGTATTAAGTTAATTCTATCAACTGTGTCATATCTGTTAATTCTATTGATATTCTGTCTTACTTTTCTATGTACGGCTGCAGAGTACGAGATAGAACTCCAGGGTCGAAGAAATTCTCAGTAGAATCTCAAACTAAAAAAACAATGATCCGAATGATACGAAAACGAAAAAAAATATATGTGTGATCTATTTCTCGTCGAATTTTCATTGGGCCTCGTTCGCGCACACACTTCCTCACTAAAACATCTATGCAAACAATCAATTTTAGAATTTAATATTGGCCACGGTCACTGAATTTTGGTAAAAATCACATATACACACATATCAATCTAACCAACTGTAGTTTCTGAGATTGCTTGGATTCATTCAGAAAAACAGTGACATCTATGTAGAATTTTATGCCAGTAACAGTGCATTTTATTTTATTTTATTTTCAACAGGACAACCAACAGTAGATACGATATCACATCAAAATAAAAAAAATGCATGTCAAAATTATCTTGGCAAATGTTCTACAATTGACAGATAGACCATTGCACAATATGTATTAAAATTTAAATTAAACATAATCAATTATTAGAAATATGAATTACTAGTCTAGTAAATACTAATAGTGTCTATGTTAAAACGATATGAAGAACCAGTGGTTCCAATATCATGGTCAAAAGAATAAAAAGAGGATAATGATTTAAAAAATATTGATATAGTACATAAAATTATGGTTATGTTTTTATTCGCTTCCTCCTATAATTTGTATCGCAGCAATAATTTCATACCGCAGACGTGAGTTTAAACTAAAGGCAGGCAGCCACATACAGCCCAAAAACTTTTCCTCAAACGTAGAAATCCAATTCCCTCGCCAAATTATATAGAAATAATATTAACTTTTAGTACCCCGCAGTATTTAAATTTTATGTAAACTTTAGTTTTCGTCAATATGAGTAGTATATTTTTAATCGTTTCACTGTTTGTTTTTTTTTTCGCGTTTAGATGTAATGGAATCGGTTTGGTGCTTCTTGGTGTTGCTTGCATGTTTGAACCCTGAGCCTGTAAATGCCACATATTTGGGTAAAGGATTTTATTTATTATTGGATGGATATAGAGGAAGGGGACGACCAGAGAAACGATGGATGGAACGTGTGAAAGACGATATGGCTGGAAAGAATGTTACTTGTAAGATGACGTCAGGCAGAGAAGCATGGAAGAAGAAGGCATACTGTGCCGACCCTAAATAAAATTGGGATAAGGCAGGAGGATGATGATGATGGATAAAGGATTTTATTTATTAGGAAAAAGTTTGTCAGTTGGTCTTAAGTCCTTGCCTTTCCCTCCCAAGCATGAAATGTATTATAGAATTGAAATTAAGAAGAGGACAAATCAGTGGTACACACATCCATACACCATCTGTACCTACAATTTTAGATAAATGTGCTCTAACCACTGGATCATTTCGGCCTTTAATTTATGTTGACCTAGAAATTTGTCATTAAGTTTCATCCATATCCATTAAATATACTGAGGTAGATATAATTGTAGGAGAACTGGAACCGAACTCTAAATTGGACTGATCTTCTACAAACTTTGAGTATAGTAACATTTTTATGTAACCTATCGCAATTTTTTTTATGGTCTAGGTGGCAAACGAACACCAAACAAACGAGAACTATATGCTATGGAGAAGGTTTGCCCAAAAATAGTATGTTTATAGGCTCGTACTTATTTTCACAAAAGGTTTTATTCTTGTAACAATTCTTCATCTAAATTTATACACGATCAGTCAAGTTTTTCTTTCATCATTTAATGTATAGTTTTTTACTCTTTTGTTATTCTGAAACCTACATTTCACTAAAAGCATCTTACAAAAACGCATTGTCAGACATTTTGTTTTGCATCTGTGTTGAAGAATTTAAGACAAAACTTTCTATAAACAAAAAGTAGTGACAGGGATGACGAAAAACGCCATTTAATTGTCGGCAAGGAATTCAAAGTTTTAACCGACTACACTTCTGCAAGCAATATAAATTCTTTACTTGATTTTTCTGACGTTACAAATCAAGCAGAATTCTGTAAAAATATTTTGAGCCGTGTATGATTTAAAATTTATAATAAGGTAAAAAGCCAATCGCTTATTTTCATTCTTTAACGGCTGGCACGGCACCTATTAGTGATCATTATTTCCATCAGGTGAGCTTCCTGTTCGTTTGCCATAACCACAATAAAAATAAAAACAATTCTGAGGTGAGTTTCGATTTTATCTTACAGCTTATTGAAAACAGTATGAATATATACAAATGGGTACATCTATAAAATTCATATTATACAAAAAAAACGTTAATTCAAGTTCACCTGTCAATATCTCCAGCAATCAGTTGTTCTACCACTAAACAGGCGACAACAAACACGAGAGATCCACCACACCACAAAGACCACTTATCGATAGGTTCAGCGTCTCTATTATAAATTTATCAAATAAAAGTAATTTGTACTGATACAAATTATCTTTCTTTTATATACGTTCCATTAGGAAGATTGATCTGACAAGTTCGTGTGGTCATCGTTCAGTGATATAGAGCATATCTATATATAGATAGATGTAGATGGTTTAATTAAAAGTACTGCGGCAATCTTCAAAACGAATTATCAGCAAATTAGAGCTTTGATTGTATAATACGATTTCCGACTTGACAAATGTAATTAGCGGTACCTAAAACATTGTATAGATATAGCTGTTCAAATGTATCCGACAATGTTATTCAGTCTGAACAGGATTGACCCGTAACCAGCATCGCAAGCTCGAACAACTCCTCAACTAGAGGAGCATCAATTTTATTAACACATTCTCCTTCTGGACTCACGGAAATTGTGATAAAATTCACGTTAGAATAGAATATATCGAGATGATTTCATTAATCTAAATTAAATTCGAATGAAAGCATGGTGTTAATTACAAAAAACAACACAAATGTACAGTCACAAAATCAAGACATACACCTTATCCATTTTAAGCTAAATATCAACGTAAGACACAAAGTAAAAAACTAGGACGTCTAAGTTAACGACTTATCTAAGTTTTCTTACATATGTACGTATATCTCCGATCCTTGTCACGTATTTTATAAAAAACTTTACTAGACGGGCATGACAGAGTGTGACAGATCTCGCAATACTGAAAGTATTTCGAAAATTACTTCATAGATATTGTATTCGAAAAGTTTTTATTAGGTTTGTAGCGGAGGAAGAAAAACTTGATTTTTTTTTGTTTCGTATTGTGTACATTTATAACATAAATACACGAAAGTCGATCCCGTCGTCAGTAGAATAATGTTATTGTTATAATACTTTATTGTACACTACAAACTAAATATACAGGAGGCTTGTGACTACTAGCCAAAATTAGCCATCTCTTCCAGACATCCCAATTCGAGAGAGATTTTAAAAAACGTAATCTTGGTAGTTGTTCCGTAAACTAACATCCAAATATTTACAAACTAATACTTATGATGAATATATTTTATTATAATAATATAATGCCCTAGTCTGAACATTTAAAACGAGACGGCCCAGTGGTTAGAACACGTGAACTGTAACTGATGATTGCGAAGTAAAGTCTGTGAAGCAAAATATGGTGATAAACATGTTTTAGATGAAAATCTTGTAAAGAATCTTGCTCGAAACTCCCCTCGATTACTAATCAATTCCCTCCTTTTTATCTCTTGTCTTCTAACTTAATGTCTCTCAAACTTCTTAATTAACTCTCTTTCAATCGTACCTTTCAAGGATCCATGAGGAAAAAATAATGGATTTATTTGACATTCTCATCTTTAGAACAAATTAAAAAAACATAGCAAATATATATCATAGCAAAATAATGAGCTTAAAATTGTAGGATTATCAATCCGTGCAAATTTCACACGAATGAAAGTTATGACGCCAAAAAAAAATAAAATATTTTTACCCGCTTACGACATACTGTATATACGGGTGACGCATTAAGACGCGTTGTATGTTTGTATATGTATAATTATATTACACACTCGAGTCGCATACTCAGAAAGAACATCAAACGTCTAATTTTGTTGACGGTATGTTCCTACATCTTATTTGTTAATATTATTATTATTTTCGTTGTATTATAATAAAATAACATCTGTATTGTATTTATGTAATTTTGAATTTAAGATCTTTAATTACTATTTAATCTGGTAACCAGACTAAATATCTTCAATGATCAAAGCTGAATGTCGTAAGCAGAATTTGATCACTGACTTAAAATTTATAAAGTGTTTATTATTCTTTTGGTGCTGAGCGATTATGGAAAATATTGTTTAAAACCTTTTAAACTCTGAAACGAACATATCGGACAAATCATAAGGTCGACTACTGGATATAACTCCTTTTTTAAAGGGATAAACCAAATCAAAATCCGTTACTAAATATAGAAGCTTTACTGCACTTACGTTGCTGAAAAGTTTTTTTTGGGCAATTGGTTATTATTTATTAGTAGATTCAATATTTATAATGAAATTGCCCGGAGACGATTGCTCATCCCCAAATTGTGCTTTTCTTACAATGTCTGAATTAGATGAATTATAAAATGTAAAGCATAAAATAGCTCAGCCCCACGTGCCACCAATTCAGCCTTCTTCCTAACAATGTAAAATTAAATAGAAACGAGTGTATACATCTTTAATATTAAAATCTCTTTCCGATGCGATACGGAAGCAAAAAACTGTACAAAAGCAAACCATACTTCCCACCGTACAGAGCTACTCATTTATGAATACTGGAATTTCTAGAAATAAATGGAAACCAGTGTTTAATGTTCTCAGTGAAAAAGTTTTTTAAGTTGTGACCATTTCATGAAGTGCGTTCAAATTAGGACAAAAAATTTGCAGTGTTCTGAAAATTCAACGCTGAATTAATTCTTTACTTTAAACATTTCATAGTGAATTGTGAATTTTATATGGTTGCTAGGTTCGACCTGCGTCTGTGCATGGTGCAGTTTATTATCTGATATCTTTTCGCAATTGTTCTTTTGTCTGAAATCTATTTGGTCTTTAGGTAAATGAAGTTAAAAAACTGCAGTTACATAATTTTTCATTCAAACAAATACGTATTTAATTTTTAAATTACGGATGAACATGTCCGATATCGACAAATTAATTTGAACGTAGTTAGTTAAGTATTTTCCCATAGAAACTGAGAAGTGAATTCAAGTCAATTTTAAGTCAACGATCTTGACTAGTTCTTTCTAATGACGACACTTATTCTTTAGCTAGTTGTGGTTTTTATGGAAAAAGAAAATGGCAGAAGTTTATGCAGTTAGAAAAAAGTAGTCAAGAACTATTGATACAATATTGTCTATTTTTATGGTTTTCTGAAGAAATTCAACTGTCGCATCTCATCATCTCTCAACCGAAGGACGTCCACTGCTGGACATAGGCCTCCCCCAAAGATTGCCAAAAAGATTCTTGTGCAGCCCGCAACCAGTAACTTCTCGCGAACTTCACCAGGTCGTCGGACCACCTTGTCAACTCACCTTGCCTACCCACGCTGCGTCTTCCGGTCCGTGTCGCATATTGGATTAGTTATTATTATAAAACTTATTTAGATTTATAAATTGATTATTTTTAATTGGTTAAGTCAACGTCAGAATCAGCTGGTAAATGTACCTCTGCTGGGCTCGATACTCATTTTTTTTTGAGAAGATGGTTTTGGATTTTATTACATTCATCCTTCAATGCTCATTGATGAATAAACAGTTATGTGGTTTTTTTTTACGTTCATTATAAAAGTGAGGATGATATTCGTGTTAACTGTATAACACTATACGCTTTTATTTAATCCGCACGTGTTCATAGTTTCATACATTTTCATTAAAAAATATCCATAAATCATCGATGCATGCCTCGCATTTCGCTCCAAATATTCGAATTCATTGAAATCTCGAAGTACGAAAAATCAACATTTCAATACCGCGTATTAAAATTTTAAAACAGGTTGCGTATTGGTTAAAGTTAATTGTTAATAAATAATATAAGTTACATGATCAAATTAAACCTGCTGTCTTAATAAAAATAAAACTTTACTGAAATTTATTTTCAACGTCAGATCCGTTGCTTTCAATTTGCAAGTGAAAATTCTTTAATCATGAAAATGGCTCAAGAATTGAGTCCTGTGGGACCCCTATATTTATCGAAGCTTCGTGAAATACTATTTACGTCAATTCGCTGAACTTGATTGTACCGTTATGATAAATATAAAATAGAGCGTAGCTTCTGTTATGCTATAGATATGTAAATTCCCAAAAGACTCGAGTGTGGTTAGGGTTTTGGTAAATTAAAAAAATATATTAAAATCATTCATAACACAATACACGTGTATTATGTATTGAAAACTGCTTTAATATTTAATTAATATAAATAAATATTTTCAGATATCTGAACATAGCGAGGGCAATGTTTTATCTATATAAATGTGTTCACTTATGAACGTTCATAAATTATTCTTTCAGCATTTACGAATGAATTAATTTCATCACATGTTTAAAAGAAAAAGTGATGATATCGATGTCATGCTAGTTTTATCTCAAACGTTATTAAATCACAATGATGTCTAACCTAATATTGACCACAGCGTCCACCTGAGAGAGATCAGAGAAATTTTTCGAGGTACTGTATACTAACTTCCTAGATCTGGGCTGGATTTGAGAATAACTTCACCGAAAATCTTGATAATTTTTGTTTGGTTCATAGGAAACTGAATCCCAGAACCTCGTGATCTGCAACGTTATAATCTAGCCACTCAATCAAAGAGGCGGTATAGCCAAAATAAACATGACTTGTGTACAAACACATAAAATATGTTTAAAATCAAATCAACAGTTTATCTTTAGTAATAAATACTGCTAAAACTAGATGGACGATGAATGAAATGGGAAATGGTTAGTACCGACTTAAAATTCAATAAAAAGGTGTCCAATTTGTCCGACCTCCCCTATCCACACCACACTAAGTAACAAATAGAGTTAACGATTGTTCTCGATTACCACTGTCATTAAAACTTGATAAATGATTCACCTAACGACGTGTAGTGTGTTCACACCTACCTGTATAACAGGATAAGTCCTGTAGAGTTAATTACTGAAGAACATTTCTTTTTATAGATTAAAGTATCACCGACCATAATCATTGACGCTGTAAGAAATACATATGTATATAAGTATTCCTTATATCGCCATGCACGACCAACCTTGGGAGCTAAGATGACTTGTGTCTTTAGTTTCCACTGATTCACTCACCCTTCAAACGGTAACACAACAATACTGCTGTTTGGTGGTAGAATATCTAATAATTGGACGTACTAGACGGGCTTGTACAAAGCCCTAACATAAACTTGTCAGGTTTTACTCGAACAAGTATAATCCTTATGGACTACGTTTTTAAACGCGTGGTTCAAGTATGTTTTTAAATACGATATCTACATAATAACTATTGAATAGATCTTAATAAATGAAGTAAACTCAACCGCCGACTGTAAACGGGCTTACTTTCGGCCCTAGTGCGAATGTAGAAACGAATTACATTTATCGTTTAAACGATACGAGCTTTCGTATGAAGTAGAGCGGGTGTCTAACGAGCGTCGCTGCTAAGTAGCCAATCAGCAATTGCGACGCGTGGTAACGTAGTATTACAATACATTGGCGAAAGTCAGTGACTTTGCTTAGCGTTTTTTTTCTTATTTCTTACTATTTCTATGTATGCGGCATAATCCGCTTACTGTGAAACAAAAGTTTAATATAATTCGAAAAGCAGTAAACTGCGTTGATATCCGTTCACTCACGAAGTTGCCTGCACGCTAAATTATCTACACCTCTGCACGATAATATGTCAAATTAATTTTTAATAAAATAAACTTAATAAATGTAATCTAATTGGTATTTTATTGCCGATTTTACTGTTAGTCGTCTCACGCACCTTTTAAGCACGAACGTCACTCATACTAAGGCCCAACGATAATAGTTTAACGTCCGCTCTCCAAGAGCACAATTCACAGAGATTCAAATACCAGGCCTACGCCAAATATAATGTAACTATATTTTCTTTACAGAAGAAAATTTCTTCACTGTATTCTTAAAGAGAAAGTCTGCGATTAGCTAAAGCTAATAATTTTTTTGTAAAATGTAAAATACATCCCTAATTGTTGAGAAGAAAAACCATTAGTTCATATACGGATAAAAAGTTAAAAAAAAAAATTATAAACATAATATATATATATATATATATATATGTTTATAAAATTATTAGTGTACAATAGAAAAATATCCTATATATTTTTTTAACCTTTTATCCGAGTAAACAACGAAAATATGGACATCCTAAAATCCTAAGCTGATGAAATGAGGAGGTTAATGCCACTTTGTTGATATTTAATTAATTGAAACTACAAGATCTAATTATAGTGTAATTTGAAATTAATTTATGTTTGTAACTAATTTGCAATTAGTTCAAACAGCAATATGTTGAGTGTTCGTGTATTGTTTAAAATCTATTTTACCTCGTCATACAAAGACGAAAGTTGAAAAACACAAGTATCTAGTTTATTAGTTTATAATAAAAATAAAAACTTTGAAGTATTTCAATTTCGTAAATTGAAATAATATTTTATAAGAAACTTGCCGAAAAATTCGCTTTAATTATTCAAACTATCCGAGTCAGTGGTCCGGTTTCGAGTGACGTTAACTGAATTGAACTAGTTACAACAAGTTAGTACCGCTACTGTGGCAGATGCAGCCTCTTTCAGTCCACCTGGATTTTACGAAGTTTCAAGCGTTAGTTTTGTGGAAAATATAATAAACTACCACAATGTTTTCGACCTTTGTACAATTGAATTACAGAAATTTGAGCATAATACAATTGCTGATACAAACTTGTATAATCTGTTTTACTTACTACTTATTTATTTGTTGCAAGAAATCTACAGATAACATAAAATTATTGATGCGTTAATTGTCTATCATTGGCTTTATTAAGTACACATAGTAATGACTACTATAACAATTAATGTAATATTATATTTATATATGTATGCCGGAGGAGCAGGATGCCGAACAGTTCGGTTCGGGGATTGATCCGACATTTGGAAGACTATGTGAGCGTGCAATGGAGATATTCACAAAATAAAACGTATTTAATATCGTCTGATCACTGTATTAATTGATTCGATAATCGTACACCACAAAAATATCGAAGGATTACAATAATTCATCTCGATTAAGAGCAAATGGGTTTGCAAGCAACCATCGCATTCGAGTTGCTTGTCAAAACACAACGACTCGCGTTGCCATGACACTTACAACTCCATTCCGGGTGACTAGCTCTTAAAAGTAAATCAGCCATCCCACATTATTGCCAACTACTCGATTCATTAATTATCCAAATCAACAACCAAAGTAACCGCGCCCCGTTATATATAATTATTTATATATCTGGATGTGTCACATACGCTTGACATTCACCAAACGTCAGACTACTTTACTAGTGTGCGTGTACTTAGTGACCAACTGTTGGGCAATATTTTATTCATCGCATTCTCAGCTTTGACAGTATATCTAGACATATGAATACTTAATTTACTAATGATTTAGATAATAATAAGAGCCAGCGATCGTTAAGTCAATTTTTCCGTCCGGTGAAGACCCTTTAGGTTAGGGAAATGATGTACCCATTAACAGTTTATCCCTCGCACCTATTATTTTCAAATGCGTATATCACTATATATAATAATTGTATTCGTTATTATTTCATAATGTAAGTTTTTACTGCACCACCATATTGCCGTCTTCCATACACATTATCCTTCTAACCCAAAGGTTGTCTGGAAGAAATGGCTTATAAGCCATAAGACCGCCTTTTGCTTGGCCAATTTCGTTTTAAAGAAAATATACTTTGTATCTTTATGTATATTTGGTGTGCAATAAAGAGTTAAATAAATAAATATAATAAAATAAAGTCCGCGTCTGTACGCGATTAACTCAAAAGCATATATATACATATATATTATTCATAATTCATAAAATTAGAAAAAAAATGAAATGACGACGCAAGAAAGATCGAAGTGATTGAAAGTGACAAATAAAAGCGTTCAGATATTTTTTCTCGTTTTATTTCCGAGACGTCTGCTTTCTTCTCTCCGATACTTCTATATTGAAAAGAAAACGTAAAATCTGTCATCGTGGCACGCTTTACTTAATAATCAATTAATAAAATTCCATCAAAGGTAAACACACATTTCTGTCAAAAGAAAGTCTGCGGTATTTCTTTCTGAACTAGTGTTAGAATTTTGACAAACAATGAAAAGGTATTAATGAAATGTTACAGGCATTTTATTAACATCCTGTTGAATCAAGATATTTGAATTTGAACGGCCTAAAACACGGCATCGTCCTCATTCCTGCTGACTATATCAATTTAAACTTCTCAGGAGCTGTATACAATTTTTGTATCACTGTACGTACTCTTGTTTTGACTTTGTTTCAAATAGAAGGCTCAATGCCACTTCCACAGTAATAATTCACTCCAAAATCGAATTCGGTGGGTCCAAATTTTTCCAGCTTGCAAATCGCTGTAGCTGTTACTGTGTGAACATTTACGGTACCCATTTTGCACTAACATTTGTAATTTCAAGATTATCTTAACGAACACATAAAGTGGGATATATGATACTCGATATAATGCAGATATAAATCTTCTTAAGACGTAACTTCTATTGCTAATTTGTCGATAAATAAAAGTTAATAATCATAATAAAAGTACGTACACAATCCTATATATATATTATACACATATAAGTATAAGATTTACATAGACTAACAGATAGTTTCCTTTGTTACTTTAGTCTCCTTTGACAGTGATTCTGTTCCACCCTTTGTCCTAACACCAAAAAATAGTACAAAACATTGCTCTTTGAAGGTACGAATGCTGTTACAAGAGAATTCATTAAGGCTTACGAATTGAATTGTCATAATGTATTATCAACCCTCTAATGTTAACTTATTTGCGTCAAAAATGTTTCATTTTGAATTAAGAATCGTTGCACTTAAATTTGACCTTGAAATTGTATTCCCCCTGTATACAAAGTATTACTGTGCATACATTTACAATTATATTATATATTATCTTATTGATTTAACTCTTTCAGCCCAGACTCTTTCATCAGAATTGCGATGCAACAATGAAACGCTGCGTTCGCTACTGATTCACGAGATCAAGATATATTTTCGATTTTTAAGACACTTTCTGCCTCGCACAACCACTCTGTGGAACCAGCTTTCGCCGACGGTTTTTCCGAACCGATACGATTTAGGAACCTTCAAGAAAAGAGCGTACTCTTTCCTGAAAGGCCGGCAACGCACCTGCAAGCCCCCCGGTGTTGCAGATGTCCATGGGCGGTGGTAGTCACTTTCCATCAGGTGAGCCTCCTGCTCGTTTGCCACCTCTAACATAAAAAAATATATATATATATTGTAGGCATTTTTTTATTTTATAGTCCTCAATGTACATATATATATATAAGATCTTAAAAACTTCTCAGTTTGATTGACTTGAAATTAAATATAGTTGCTTATAACATACAGGCACCATGAACGCTCCAGAATTTTTGGAAATTTTGGAAGGGGTTATCTTGTATGAATTTTACTCGTACGAAGTTGCGTTGGAGAGCTTTATTGGAGAGTATTATTTAAATATTCTATTCTCAAGAAAGGGATTACCTTTGTATTCTCATTAAGGATAAAGACAATTAAACCTAAAGTAAACAATTCTTTCACGGTTCAAGAATACGCAAGCAAAGGCAAGTTATAATCAAGTCACTGCCTATTCACTTTGATCTAAACGTTCCTCTGTGAACATCTAAATACGAATACGCAAGCAACATCGTTGACCACTTAAATCCTAATGCCAGTTAAGATAGCCTCTAGTGTTAGATTTCTGTGAGTGTCACTTTGATCCCATCGATTATGCCCAATATTACGTGGAAATAATAGATATAACAAATCTTTTTATATTTTGTAAAATGTAATCAAATTTTAAACTTTTTTAATACACAGATTTATACAATATCGATATGAAAATAAAGTCGCCTTCATATATACACTAATATTATAAATTGTCAGTGTCTACATGTTGCTCTTTCATGTCATATCACTGAACCGAATTTAAGGAAGGACATAGTTTTTATGCCTCACGATCGATCCCTGAAACGCGACCGAAGCAGCGGACGACAGCTAATTTTCAATCAGAATCATGGTTTTGTACAATAAATTATATCATTCTGACCGATTTCGGCTACAGTAACTATTCTCAAAGTAAGCCAGCCGATTGCGGAGTACATTTATATATGTACTCAGATACAAGTCTACATTTCATCATATTAATAATCTATTGATCCTAAGGAGTTCAGACCGAGGTTCAACAACGTACGACGTATTACGAATTTTTCAAGACAGGAGAAAGTGTGAGAAACTAGCACATACCAGGCTCCTTCTGAGGATTCCTTGGAAGGAACACCAAATTACTATGAAAACAGGGGATATAACACCTTAGTTACCAAGATTGGTGGTGCATAGATGATGTAAGGGACGGTTAACATTTATTAAAGCGACAATTTTGGCCACGTGTCATAATTCATTTGCTAGTCTACCTACGTATACTATTTAAAAAAATACACTGGCTCACTCACTCTCCAAGCCGGAACACAAAATTACTAAATACTGCTGTTTGGCGGTAGAATATATCACCCAAATAGACGGACTTGCACAAATCCCTAACACCAAGATTTTTTTTATAATTTTTTTATCATATATTGTATAGTATATATGCAATATGTCTGTATGCATAGTGTGTATTTAAAAAGTATAATTAAATTAAGAGTTAATCCTATCGTATTTAATATCAAAGGTTTAAACAGATGTTTTAGAGGTCTCGGGTGCTGCGGGCAAGGCCCAGTCGAGATAACAACTTCATGGCTCCTAATTCCCGAAAGTTTTAACTAACTGATATAATCTATCGATACGGGTTTGTTAATGTTTTGTGTAGATAGAAATTTGTATTTTCACGCTGTAACTTAATACAACATAAAGATAACACTAGCTGAGGCCCTCTCACCCTCTTACCGAAATCTATGTGTGTTTGTGTGCGAAAACGACTTCATATTTTTGTCAGATTATATTATACACCGGCCAACTTACGTGGTACGATTTATTAGACTTTAATATGCATGAACTATCTAATGGTAAAGAAATAATCCATTAATTTAATAAATATATATTCAAATATTTCGACATTATCTACGAATGTCTTGTTGTCGAAATATCGAGCTCCACCAAATAAAAATAAAAAACATGCTAAATATCCCGTTTCAAATACTTAAAAAATAACCATGTTAATTTAAAATCTAATATTATTATGCGTTTATGTAATGTCATTCAGGTTCAGATAGTATGTTAATAATTGATTTTTTTTTAATCGCTTGCCAATACTTTAGAGCTGTATTTAATATTGGTCTTTCCTTAAAACTCCAGTCTGTTGTCGTGAGTATAACTGTTTGGCGGCAGAAGACGTAATCAGTGTGTACCCAAACCAATCGACACAAAGCTCTACCACCAAATGTACGAACCTAATACGTTTATTTATTTATTAAGATTTTATTACATATACAATAAATATAAAAGAAAAACATATTAATTACAAAGTATATAAGAGCGGCATTACCAATTAGAGTCTTTTTTTCCAACGTCTATTGAGGATTTTGACAGGACGAAAATTGGGCATAGTCTGCACTTACAACTAACTTAGTTAACAAAATAACTTAAAAATAGAGCAATATAGTCTATTCCAACCACAAGATGATAAAGGTCAAAGGAAAATTTGGTCGAAAGCTTGAATAATCTGTGATATTAATTAAGGATTGTCTGAAAAGGGCGTTTCGAACGTCAGCAAAGTTAAGTGAATAAAGTTTGTATTATAAATAAAGACATATTTATAATTTAAGAACACATACGTAAATATTAGGTCCTTACATATGAAATAAGCGTTTTGTCGTACTGACCGCTTCGATCTGAAATATCTGCGCTTCGGTTAAGAATTACAATGGAAAACATGAAATATCGGTATATTTACGATTACGAGTTCTACCGTGGCACCAGTGCTGCAGAAACTTTGAAGGATTAATGACGTGTACGGCGCTGGTGCCGCAAAAGAAAGCACGCTACGTTTTTGGTTTCAACGTTTTCGTTCTGGAAATTTCGATCTTCAGTACCAATCCCGTGGAAGCGGATCCATCACAAACACAGTGCCAACTATAACTCCTACATATTTGAAATTTGGCAGGTAGGTTCTCTATAGTAGATATCCATTACGAACGGATTTTATAACTCCATCCCTAAGGGAGTAAAACGGGGATTGGTGGTGAGTTTTTTATAAATTTCGCGCGAGTAAAGCCGCAGGTTCAGATAGTATAACATATAAACAATAATAAATATAAATATTGGACAACATCACATACATTACTCTGATCCCAATGTAAGTAGCTAAAGCACTGGTGTACACACTACTCGACCTCGAAGGTCGTCCGTAAGACCAAATTCTCATCTAAGGAAATAGATTGCTCAACTATTGATGATTGATTGTTTTCCTGAAGGGCTGAGTTACCCCCATTGACTTGAACGAGTCAATCTTAACCGATAATAGTTTATTACACAAATCAAAATAGAATAATTAGATTAACTTTTAAAAAAAAAAAAAGAAAACGATTACAATTAATTCTCTAAAAATATATTTAAATATAAATAAAATTCGAGAACGCAAAATAATACAATCCGTAATTTTTCTCCCAAACAGAAAAAATATATATATTCCAAAATCGGTACATTTAAGATTTTTTTTAAACCTGTGAAAAAATTAAAAAACTTACCATAAATTAAAAAGAACTTACCATTACTGCATAGAGTCGAAAATTGGTACAAATATTATTAATTGAAATGACTTTGACCGGACTCTATGTTTACTTTACGTTTTAAACAATGAGTAGACTTATAAAATTAGTAGACATCCAAAAAACGTCAAAAGACAGTCGACGATTCTATAACAGCTTGTAAAAACACCACTGCTGGGCTGAGGCCATGTGTCTTATTCTACCAAGGCGCTCCAATGCAGTTGGTGGATACACAGGTGGCAGAACATCAATGAAATTAGGAACATGCAGGTATCCTCACGATGTTTTCCTTCACCGCCAAGCACGAGATGAATTAAAAACACAAATTAAGCACATGAAAATTCAGTGGTGCCTGCCTGGGTTTGAACCCGAAATCATCGGTTAAGTTAAGTTAAGATGCACGCGTTCTAACCACTGGACCATCTCGGTTTTATTTACGTTTAATTCTACAATATTTATTTATCTAGGTAGAGCGTCGCAAACATACGAGCCTATTTCGTCAAGATCTTGATGTCCGTGACAGCTACGCTTTACATTCGCCAAACGTCGTACTAATGAGTGTGTCTTAGTAGTTAATAGTTGCCCACTATTTCTTTCGACTCGTGCCGTTTATTCAGCCGTGCTTGTTTATCTATCTTAAATCAATAAGTCACAGTCATTATTATTAAGGTAAAACTAAAAATGAAGAAATATATTTGGATTTTAATTTGAATTTACACTTTGCAAGTTGGGCAAGTTTTGAGATGTTACAAGGTCAATTACCTTGTTGAGATAGTAGGATCGAATATTTGGATATTTGCTTATATTTCTTAATAAAAAAAAATAGTAAAACAAAATGCGAAATTTTTAATTTTTGTTTTTAATGCACCGATGTTGTACCCCCCTCTCTCCCTCCCGCAGATATGGGCGAAGTTATTAGACATAACTAAAATAATATAATTCCATCTAGGTTAATGTTGCCTTATTTATTTAATATCTTCAATACATTACTAGTGGCCCTTCTCCCTCTATACATATGATACTTGCTTAGCTAATACGATCCTCATTACGAGGAACCCTTTTTGTGTCCTTCAAGGGATAAAATGGAGTTGTTAGGTAATGGTCAGTAATACCTGTACCTTTAAAACCATCCAGAATCTGAGATGAAATATAAAGATAAATATAAATATAACTACTACGTTCATACTTAGATTTTAAACTATATTAATAATACTTTTATATCAGATTTTAAACGAAAAGACATTGGAACCCTTGGAACATTATAATTGAGCTACATAAGCGAATACAAAACCGAAATCGAATACAAATTCTCGATGAGCACTTGCACAGCCAAAAATATATTTCAATTTAATAAGATTAGATATCTAACTGTTTTGTATCTTATAATAACATTATTTCAGTGATAAATAAAAAAAAAATTACGATTATTTATTGACTATCGAAAATAATACACCGGTTAACAAAGAAACACTTCGGACCCGAGAAGAACCGGTTTAACAGAAAAAACTATATTATCAAGAGATAACGTTTAGAAAAAACTTTTAAAACAATTTATTTGTATAAATAACGTTGTTTTTTTTCCTCTTATTTCAAATAATGTCTCTGTCCCATTAGCAGTTGAAACACTTGGATCTTGGAGTAGCAGTGCAAAAACCATTAAAAGTATAAAACCTCGCCTTATTGCCTCCACTGGTGACATGCTGGATTGGACTGGCTGGTTTATTTTTGCCCAGAGAATGAAAATCGTTGGCTCTCTTGCCACGTGAAATCGTGATCGTTTCATTTCCAAAAAAATTATTTACGCAGTCTTTACATGAACAAAACATATATTTTATCGAAAATTAATTAAAGAAGGTATAACATTTTAACACTTATAAAATATATTCAAGTAATAAATTAAAACAACAAAATCAATTCGGTTGCGCATATGATGTGATTGAATTTTACCCAAAGGTTATTGGATTCAATTCCAGGCAAAGTTTATAATTCGCCTCGTGCTGATGAAGGAAAACATTTCAAGGGCTTAATCTGAAGAAATGGAATCTCCATTTCTTCAGATTAAGGTAGCCTTGAGCTACTTCTGATTCTTAGCACAGAATAAAAATATTTGCTAAAGCAAAATCAGATAAAATGGAAGTACTACTAAATGATATTCTTGGTACTCTGAACACAATATTAAAGTTAAATTACGAACACCTAAAATTTACAGTTGACCCTAGTCGACCCTTACAGTTAAACTAGTTCTTGTTAAAATTAGTAATTAAATTTTAACTATATTAAACTAACTCTGAACTCTACAATAATTACCACCGCGATATGCAACAAACAAACATAACTTTGAAATTAATAAACCATAATTAAACGTCAAAATCGACGTTTTAATCTAAAGTATGTTAGCAAAACCCTAAGCCGTATTCGATTTCAATTTAACGAAACTTATAAACAACATGCCCTGCGGGTAACAACAAAAACAGTGAAACTAACCTCATTCGTTCCAATACCGACCCTATTTAATCTGTTGCAAAAGTTTATAATCTGTTACAATCCGAAACATCAAACGTAAATATTCCCGCGCAAATATGCATAACGTCAGACACGTTAGGGCGAAATCACAGGGTGCTTGTTATATGCAAATTAATGTTAAGGACGATTAGATTTCCATCAAAAGCCAATATCTTCTAATGGTATTTGCAGGTTTTAAGCCTAAGTTATATTTATATATAGCTTAATGAGAGTGTCAATTCTCATTAATATTAATCACTCTGTGGAAATCAGCTGTCACCGGTGAATTTTCCGAAGCAATATTACTTGGGAATATTTAAAGCTGGTGGCTTCCTGCAGGTCCTCCGATGTCGCAGATGTCCATGGGCGGTGGTAATCACTCTCCATTGGATGAGTCATAATCAAAAGTCAAAGTCAAAAATCTTTATTCAATATAGAAGTGTAACCCTTGTTTATCGATAATAAATAAATAATAAAATCAGTGATAATCATTGTATATGCAGAAGAAGTAAGGATAAGCTTATAACGCCAAGTTTCCGACTCCGCAAAGTCAATAAATCCTTCTTGGGGCAAGGTATCCGTTTCCATAATAAAATTCCGCAGAAATTTTAAACTTTGCCGTTTCATAAATTCAAATCATTTGTAAAAAATACTTTCGTAAAGAAGGCATGTTATTCGATACAAGATTGTACAGATGATAAAAAAGCGTGGAGTTAATGCTTGTTGACTTCCAGGTAGGTTATATTGGATACATATATAATTGTATATAATGCATGATATATTAAAGTGCACAAGTTTGTGCGTTAACACCACTCACTCACTCACTCACCATTCAGTGGGCCAGCAAATCCGAAACGAACGAAAAGCTTCCCGAGGAGCGTAAGCATTGCCAACTCCCAAACTTCGGGCTACTGCTAAGTTGGTTAATAACATAACTTAACAACTCCAAGAAGCTTTACCGCAACCATAAAGGTGAACTAATATGGCAGACTCTGTAAATAAGATATATAAATTTAACATGAGCAATACAATACTTAGTTATAAACTTAGAGTACAGAATATTCAATACAACAATTATTCATACGTAAATTGACAGACATAGGTACTTAAACATACAATGATATTAACTGTTAGAGACTAGCCCTAGCCTCCATACGGTGCTACGTCATAGGATATTATAATTAATTATATCATTAATAATATCACATATTATAAATATATACAATTATTATTGTAATTAATTGATCAATAATTTGTACAACTTTAGTTAATATTATTTTATGGGATAACATTTAATACTGGCATGTAACACTATTTCTTATTTCAAAAATGATTGAGCTGTCATAAGGAAAACAATTGGATGGTTGTTAGGGGTTGTAAAGTTATATAGAGAGATTGGCGCATTATTGTAAAAACATAATTTTATTTTCCCGAACTACTGAAATTACATAACATATTCTTATTTTTCGTGTTTTTTTCACTGCCTTAAGACATTGATACTGAAAGAAATATTAACCTTTCTATACAACAACAATGAGCTACCAAACTTAGGAACTAAGATGTTATGTCCCATGAAGGTACACTGGCTCATTCACCCTTCAAACCATAACACAACAACGAGTTTTGTTGTTTGGTAGTAGAATATGTGATGAGTTAGTAGTCCCTACCTAAAACGACTTGCAAGCCTTAGCATAAAATAAAGTATTTTCGGTAGAATTTCCGAATCGGTGCTAACTTTAGAATTTAGTAATCTTATAACATTACGATTCAAAAGTGATTGTTAGAGCCTACTTGAATAAAGTGTACTAGTGGGTAGCCCGCGAAACTTCGAGTGTATTCAATAGATGATTTAGGCCTTTCGTAGATTTTTTCCTTTGTCTAAAATTAATTCTTTGTTAAATTTAAATTGTAACAATTAAGTAAATTGCCATCAAGTATCCTCTTTATTTTCTGCACATCTACGGCTGGAGCTCTTCAAAATGAGTCCCATGATTACTGGAACAAAAATCAGCTTACGCTATTAATATTTAAGATAATTTTTATTTAAAGTTCAATGAAATGTTGTAGTAATATAAAGATATGCCATTATTTAATTTATATGTGTCGTTGAACACATATACTATCTTAGTTTTCAATGTAACTTGCTCCAAGTCAAACAAAATGACACTTCAAAGCGACACGCCCGAACTTCTCTATTTAACTTGACCGAACGTGCCCACAGACATAATACAAGTTATCTAACTAATTTTATATTCTGTATCGGTCAGTTCGGGTAATCCGACAAGTCGACGCAGACCCTTATTTGCCTGCATGGCAATATGTTCCCTGGGTCGAAATGATTGGTGCGAACTGTGCACGAGGTCAAATCGAAATTCAAATCGCTGTCCAAGTTATATTAAGTTTTAAGGTTAAAAATTGTACTTAATAAGCTTGGGAATTAATACGTTATGCCTTGTGGTTGTAGTTACACTAACTCATACGACCTTTCAACCACAACTTAATAACATTAAGTATTGCTCTGTGGTGGTAAATTATGTAATGAACGGACCTCTAATCAGACAAGTTTGCACAAAGCCCTACCACCAAGTGACCTTTTTGTAATGTTCACGTGTAAAGTCGATCTACCAATTAAATAAAATAAATATTATATTTAAACATCAGCTCGCTGTGCACACACACCGTCTTCACCGCGCGCCCATTTTTATATATCCTCTTTTCCCGCGCTTTTGCGATATGTGTCACTCGACATGACAGATGCATAAAATACACAGATAATATATATTTATATAAAATATAAATCTAATGCTAATTAATATGTTACTATAGATCTGTGTACACTACACTTTTGGTTCTTTTACTCAGAGACCGGCAGTCAGTAAGTGATATTAAAACCTAATAACTATACTTCAAGACTTATTTCCCTTTGATTATTTATACGTCTAAATAGACTGTCTAAGCTGAGAACTAGTCGAAAGAAATAGTGGGCAACTATTAACTACTAAGACACACTCATTAGTACGACGTTTGGCGAATGTAAAGCGTAGCTGTCACGGACATCAAGATCTTGACAAAATAGGTTCGTATGTTTGCGACGCTCTACCCAGATAAATAAATGTTGTAGAATTAAACGTAAATAAAGCCGAGATGGCCCAGTGGTTAGAACGCGTGCACCTTAACCGATGATTTCGGGTTCAAACCCAGGTACCACTGAATTTTCATGTGCTTAATTTGTGTTTATAATTCATCTCGTGCTCGGCGGTGAAGGAAAACATCGTGAGGAAACCGGCATGTGTCTAATTTCAACGAAATTCTGCCACATGTGTATTCCACCAATCCGCATTGGAGTAGCGTGGTGGAATATGCTCCAAACCTTCTCCTCAAAGGGAGAGGAGGCCTTAGCCCAGTAGTGGGAAATCTACAGGCTGCTAATGTAATGTACGTAATATGTAAACGTAAATAAACATACGATAAACTGGATCTCAAAATAAACAATGCAATATATTTTTTAACTGCCCAGTGAATACATTTTTTTTTCAACACGACATTAATAACAAGAGTTTCACGTTATTTAATCTTAAACAACGAGCAACGCTAATACTTCACATTTAAAAAAACACTTAATTGTCAAAAATTCCCGCCATAATTCCTCCTGTCACTTGCGCCGCAGATAAAACAAACGGTCCGGGTTCGTATTATCTGCGCCGTGCTTGAGTTGGCAACGTTTCGGTCAACTCAATTCTAGTGCCATTAGAGTTTGCTCTCACATAAAAGCTTTTACTTGATTTAGTTCGGAATTTTAACGTTTAACGTCAATTTCGAGCCCTAATTAAGTAATTAGGTTTATTCATTTCAGTTTAGGTTTATATCCTCAATTGTAATTTATACCTTTTTACATTTCAAACCCGTTCGTATACGCAAATAAATGGATAAAATATAGATATGTTTATAAGAATTGGATTAATATTGATTCATTATTGTAGTTAAAATCATTTTAATGCTTCTTTTTTACTGTGTTTGTAAAGGTAAAGGAATTAACTTTTAAGGCATGGTTCACACTAGTTCATAAGTGAGGGCTGCATTATAAGATATGTAAAAAAAACTTTTATTTTTAAATTTTATTCGAAAAAATATTAAAATATTCAAAGAGCTTAAATAAACGAGTGAGCTAGAAATTTTAACGAAATATTTAAAAGGTGCTATTACCATAGCGATCTTGCGCCCCAGTAGAGAAATAAAATATTCATATAGCATAAAATAAAACGCAAGAACAGACGGAAGCGTTGCAACTTGACATGGTTATTTTTTTTTTTTAATTCTAGAACCTTCGTAGCGAATTTTCATCACATTTGAATATACTCCTCGGTAATTTTCATATTCTCTCTGATATTTAAGTGCCAATTAGCAACTACTTTAATGTTAACGAGTGCGAACTTAATTTAAAAATACTCGTATTTTTTGGTAAGTTTCGTAATAAAAAAAATATATTTTTCGTTACTTTCGAAAACTTTAATAAGTCTTTTACGGAACATGTCTGTACTCTGTTGAAGCTAATATTTAATTTTCTAAATAGGATACTGAATTTGTTTGACATTAAAAATGAGACGACGGCTTTTAGTTTAAGGCGGATTGGCAAATGAGCCACCTGATGGTGAGTGATCACCTCTGCCCGTCAACATTGGCACTGCATGAAATATTAACTAAGATGTTATATCCCATAAAATCAAAATCAAAATTTACTTTACCAAGTAGATTTTTACAAGCACTTTTGAAATGTCATTTAACAAACTGTATTAAGTGAAACTACCACCGGGTCGGAACGCAGATTCTACTGAGAAGAACCGGCAAAAAACTAAGAAGTTACTCTTTTTCAACATTTAAAAATACAAAGTCATGTTAGTTAAATACAATTACATATGAATATAATACATCCTGCCTGGAAGTCAACAAGTATTAGCTCCACGCTTTTTTATCATCTGTACAATCTTGTATTGAATAATATGCCTTCTTTACCAACATATTTTTCAAAATTATTTGAATTTATGAAACGACAAGTTAAAAATATCTGCGTAATTTTATATACCTTACAATAGCTCATTCACAATTCAAACACAACAGTACTATTGCTTTAAAATAAAATACAATGTCATCCCAAAGACCAGCATCCTCATTGTGGTTACATTTTTGTTTTTTATAATATTTGCTGGCTGAATAGTCCACCTAATGGTCAGTGGTCATCACCACCCATGGATATATGTACTGTAAGAAATACTAACGATTCCTTATTCCATTACGTCGTGAACCTTGGAAACAAAGAAGTGGTGTATCCTATATTTGTTAAATCGTACAAGTAATTCTCGAAATTATCCCACTCAAAACTACCGAATCCGGTTAAAACCGGTTATATAATAGAGGGATGTCTAAATCATAAATTAGAGCTAAAATCCTTTGTTTACAATAAATACTAATAATAGTCTATTTCAAGCTATTGTAAACAATTGGACGACATAAATGAATTTGTTATTGAAAATTAATCAAACAGTTACAAATTTTAGATACATTGTCCACAGGTAATAATAGTTATCATGCTTACATCGAGCCATTGTTTGACATTTCCACGGTGATTTTGAAACGCTGAAATAACACGGCTCAGTAGATAAATGTCGTAATTGCCAGAACACAGCAACCTAAATACGACCATTTTCCAACGACTCTAAGAAAAGTTTCTCTGTATCCAATTTGTGTGCCTTTGTTTGTTAAATACGTGAACGATTTGAATTTTCACTATAAACTTTATATATGCTATGAAAATTTCAGGTATATAATTAAGTATAGAATTCTAGCAATTTTATATAGATATAAACTTCTAGTTGAACAAACCCCTATTGACGTTGGACCGTCTGTATATATGCATGCCGATTGTCATGGCGATGGTTTGAGTAATAGACAAATTGATGTGCTGCTTTATTCGATATCTTATTTCATCGTAGTTCGTTGAATTGTTTTGACATTGTATTATAAAGCATAGGACTCAACAATAACGTAAACAAAACAATTGCCGCAGAAAATAAAGAACAACTGTAAAAAACCATGTGTCGTGGGACATTCGATTGGTGCGAAGTTGTTCTCTCTTTATAGTGTGTGTGTTAAGTAAAAGATACAATTACATCGATTAACAACGTTTGAAAATAATTAAATGAAAATATATTAAACACACAATATATTTACTTTATATTAAAACATATATAACAGAAAGAAACAGAGAAAGGTCGCCTGAAGGGGGGAAAACGCATTTTCCTTACGTGGCGATTTCTGCCAGTTAACTCCACTGAGAGCCGAGATGGCCCAGTTGTTAGAACGCGTGCATCTTAACCGATGATTTCGGGTTCAAACCCAGGCAAGCATCATTGAATTTTCATGTGCTTAATTTGTGTTTCTAATTCATCTCGTCACGTTTATAAAAAATCGTGAAGAAACATGCATGTGTTTAATTTCAACGAAATTCTGCCACATGTGTATTCCACCAACCCGCATTGTAGCAGCGTGTGATATGCTCCAAACCTTCTCCTCAAAGGGAGAGGATGCCCTAGCCCAGCAGTGGGAAATTTACAGGCTGCTAATGTAATGATGTAATGTAACTCTACAGTAAGTCGCGTAAAAGAACTACGTTTCAAAATAGAAATAGTAAGCCTTTTTTATATTTTTGTAATCTTGCCTCGACATATTGACATAAATAATTAGTGTTGCCAGTGTATTAAATAAAAACTCATGGTTATAACATAATATTATGAGGAATGTCGGTACTGGGCCTTTGCCTACAATAACTAACATTTAGGGCCCATTATAGATATCTCTAACGATCAAATCGCTTAACCTAATGCGGGCTGATATCAAACGACCAAACGGCTTTATTGTATTCCGACTAGACAATACCCACATCGGAATGTCTAACAATTGTCTATTACGACGGAGATTATTAAACAAAACAGTACAATTGTCCGAGATGTACCGAAATATTTATCTGATATATTCAAATTCAAATTGAGAGAGTATAACGTTTATTCACATAGAAGATCTACCCCCTAAACCACTTCAATAAAATAAAACCTCATGATGCAATAGAAATTTTAATTCTAGAATACGAAAACAATTTACAAGAAAATGTACATATATTCCGAGCTGATGTCTACTATGGGGGTAGATCTGTACTATATGACCCCCTGACTCACTTCACGGATTTAGTATAAAAAAAACAATAATCATCACCCTGTTATTAAATAAACATTAGACTTATAAATACCGAGATGGTCTAGAGGTTAGAACGCGTGCATCTTAATCGATAATTGCGGGATCAAACCCAGAAAAACATCACTGAATTTGCTTTATTTGGATTTATAATTCATCTCGAGTTGAACGACGAAGAAAAAGATTGTGAGAGCATTACCACTTTTATATACACCAACCCTCATTGGTGCAACGTAGTGGAATAAGCTCTAGTCTTGAATATCGATAGACCACTATCGATAGACTATCGATCGACTATCGATAGTTAAGGTGTTAGCGATAGTATCATTATTCTATCGATAGTATTGTCACGTGTCAGTACTATCGATAATATCGATAGGTCCCCATGAGCAATACTATCGATAAGTATTGCAAAAACAGAATTACTTTTAACCTAAACTATCGATAGTCCAAAACTATCGATTTTTCTGCAACGCTGATAAGCTCCAAACCTGCTCCTCAAAGGGAGAGGAGGCCTTAGGCTGGTAGTGGAACATTTACAAGCTGCTATAAGTAGAGAAGACAATTAATTAAAGAAATGATAACATATCTCCTTATCCTAGAGAAGATCACAGTGAAGAAATATCTAAAGAATGGATTATGTTCGCATTGTGTAGTGTTTAGAATGCTAACAGCATTTCTCCGTTGAATCGCAATTCCGATTATCTTTTGTCCATAGTAAAGCCAATAAGATGTTAAATATATATTCTCTATTATTCCAAGACACAAGTGTTTCAGCTGTCGACGAAACACGGATTAAATTATATATTTTTAATTAAATTGATTTTTTATCATTTCATTATTATAGTTTTTTTTTTTTTTATTTAAACGATAAATAACAATATTTTTAATTGTGGGTAGTCTGATGTGATACTTATGACGCAATAAACCGCGATAAATACAATAATAATTATAGATTAGAGTGCGACTTCGCTCATGTTTTATGGGTGAGTAGTCAATTTTTAGGCATAGAAAAGTAGCATGTGACCATCCTCGGGGTTTTAAGCTTGCTTAATACTCAATTTCATAAAATACAGCCGGTAGATTGGCCGTGAAAGAGCAACAGACAGACGGACAGACAAAGTTGCATCGAATTTATAATATTCGTATGGATGACTGTACATTTCAGAGAGTATGTGTTTGTTTGACAAAGACGTTGTTATGACAATTGTTAATAATATTTTTATTGAATCGTTATCAGATCTTAACAACAAAAAACCTTATAACACAGTATTACAGCATAGATTTGGAGTAAGCTAGATACAACTTGTCGTCAGACCAAGCATGCCCCAAGTTTGTGCTATGCCCAAATCTGAAGCGCTACTACTTTGGTTTGTGTTCGTGTAATTGTGCCTTTATAAAGTGTAAAAACTCTTGTAAGGTAGTAAGTCGAGTCAATGGTAGTATTCCCTACCAACAGTAAATATTTTGGCAGTTAATTTTAAAACAATATATTATCATGTTCAAGTATGAGTGATGACGTCATCGTTGGTTAAAAAATATAACAAATCAGTTTTCATATAATCTAATAAATATATATCTAATTAATATATAAGCCTACTCTAAATCTATGCATTACCCCATGTTTAAATTGGAGGTTAAAAGTATAAAAGCAGACAAAATTATACCAAACAACATTCTTACTAATAATGATCATTGTTGATCGGTAAAACACACGTGTAACGGAAAATCATTTGTAATTCAAGCGGTGTGTTCAAAAGAATAATTAACCATAAAATGCTTAAATAATTCATGAAGCACTTACAAAAAAAAAAACATTTCTGATTTGACGTGATCGGTTATGGCGTAATGAAAAATAATATACGCCAAAGGGCGTCTGGTGGGCGGGAAAAGTGACAGCTGTCGAATGCGGATTAAATATGGCGCCCGGGTTGCGCGACGCGTTCAGAAAATTTAGAATGGTTGATTTTTATTGTCGATTTTAGATTTCATTGTAAATGTCATTTTTGTTATGAAAATAAATTGAATTTTAAAATAAACATTTATTATGATTTTTTAGAAAGGATTTAAAGTTATATTTTTGTCAACAGGCGAATGGCGCGGTGAGAGAAGAATGCTGGATATCACACGTGACAAACCTGTCAAAGTGTGTGTGCGCGTTGTCGTGCCGGTACGGGATCACCCAAAAGTAAGTACCAGTTTCAATCATGTAAATATACATTAGTATATCTTATGGTATGTTACCATTGAAACAGTTACTAATATCTGATTTTTACAACAGTTGATTTTTATTTTTTGTTTCGTGTAGACAGCTTTGCATCTACATGGCATTTATTCGAATAAACCACAAAAGATTTTTACTGAACTGTTACGTGTAACGAGTCTAAATTCAAAGTGAATGATGAACATGAAACGCCCCTTATATGATATATATTATAAACCCCTCTCCAAATGGCGGTGCATATTTTCGTATAATTTGTATGTATAATAGTTTAAAAAAACTTGTTATTTATTTATTTATACTTTATTACACACAAATGCTAAAACTAATTTTGACACTTAGATTAACAAAAGTTGCATACGGTGCAACAGGTCGCCTTATCTCGAAAGCAGCAATCTTCCGGGCAACTTTTGGGCAGAGAACTGATCGTGGATTACATTTGGGATAGAGTAAAATTATTTTAAATTGCGAATAAATAATACACTGCATAAACAATACACACATAACTATACTTAAATATAAATAAATAGCTATGTATAATATATGTAGCTGATATAATACATACATCTTCTCATTTATTAGTAAATATTTCTTCCTTCAACTGACTAACACAGCACGGACAACACGTCGGTGAAGATTGTGCTTATTTCACGAGGTAGGTTGGTATATATTTGGTACGAGGGAATTATAATTGGAATCCATGTTCATTATTTCATTCCATCACACTTAATAGGTTTATATTTGATAAACTCTCTAACATTCATTGCGATGGGTCATCACGTTCCGATCTCGTTTGTCTGGCCACTTGGTGAAAAATAACCTGAATTTACTTCGAATGAGGCTTGGGATACACTGATTTCATATTTTACTTCGATATTTTATATTTGAGTAAATTTTACTGAATTAAAATATTCTCTCTTGCTGTCCAACTGTCATGAAATGTTATCCTGGTAGGATTAGATCAAATTGGAACGGTAGTATGAACCGACGTAACATTAAGAGGCGCATAAGGAATATTTATTATATCTTACAGCGCCAATGTCTATGGGTGGTAATGACCACTTAGCATCAGATATTATTTTTGCCTGTCCGCCTACCTGTACTATAAAAACTAACCAGTGTCCTCGAAAAAAATTATAGATGAGATGTATGACAGTTATAAAAGTTATCCAGAAGACCGACAACATAGTTTAGCAGATATACAAATATAATAAAGATAACATAAAAGCAATTACAATTGGAAACACCATAAGGGAGTTCCCCTTGTAGTGTTTCCAATTATTTAATTGTGACCTCCTTCAAATAATCTTACGATTTTCGTAACAAATAACAGTCGTCAATACAATCGTAAATGATATAATATATCAGATCCTCGTTTAGATTGAAGAACAAACATTACAAGTTAAATTATTGGTTTATTTGGACCAGGACCAATATTGGAGTGCACACAACTCACGAAGTTTACTTGACTAGTGATTCAAACCATTTTTTTTTGTTGTGGGACAACATTTTATTCGTGCTTTACCTCGAATTATCTTTAGATAAAATTACAAGACAAAATGTTATTACCAAAGCTAAGGTAATTACTGGATCGGCACGTTCTTTCGAGCCATATCTTATTCTGTCACTTTTTATGAAATTATAGGCTATATCTCGTCGTGATCGGTATATGAATATATCAAAGGCTATGTTTACATGATTTTGTAGATTTTCATCCGACACATAAAGAATTCGACATATTTTTTATAAAAAAAATGTGAGCATAGTAAAATTCAGTGATGCTTGTCGGTGTTTTGATTCTTCGTTCTCCGAAATCCTCAGTTCAGTTTCACATGTATAATTGAGTACCTCCGATTCATTAAGACACACGTCCAAATTATGTCATAGCGAACTTCCTACTAGTTTTTATTTATCTTTCTAACAATTTGGAATCACATTAATACTTGGATATATTTAGCTCATAACCAGATACCCTAAAAAACGAATTAACGATCAAGTTCCATTACATAAACATAAAAACATAAACAGCCTGTAAATTTCCCACTGCTGGGCTAAGGCCTCCTCTCCCTTTGAGGAGAAGGTATGGAGCATTTTCCACCACGCTGCTCCAATGCGGGTTGGTGGAATACACATGTGGCAGAATTTCGTTGAAATTAGACACATGCAGGTTTCCTCACGATGTTTTTCTTCACCGCTGAGCACGAGATGAATTATAAACACAAATTAAGCACATGAAAATTCAGTGGTGCCTGCCTGGGTTTGAACCCGAAATCATCGGTTAAGATGCACGCGTTCTAACCACTGGGCCATCTCGGCTCCATTAAAGGATTCAATCTAACCATCTTCGTTAATGTAGAAAAGCCTCATATGATGTAAGCAATGGTCATTGAAATGACGAAACCGATATTAAACAAGTGACGGCGAATGAATACCCGGTGTGACCCAAGTATTAGGAGGGAAACATATGATCCCATCTGATGCCCAATTCCACGTTTATTCGTTATCTAAATTGCCGACGACCTTAGATCTATTATGGCTCCCGACTATTCGTAATTCACTTTCCACATGACGTTATGCGTAAATTACTTATTGTTCGGCTGAATCGATTAAATGTAATATTTTAAATTAAAAAGACATGTCCCATCGTTATGAATTAGTATTAGTGAGTGACTCTCATACTTACAACGTGTCTTAGTGTGCATGGAACGACTTAGAGTTAGAACTTACTTGGTGGTAGGGCTTTGTGCAAGCCCGTCTGGGTAGGTACCACCCACTCATCAGATATTCTACCGTTAAATAACAGTACACTGTATTGTTGTGTTCCGGTTAGAAGGGTGAGTGAGCCAGTGTAATCACAGGCACAAGGGACATAACATCTTAGTTCCCAAGGTTAGTGGCGCATAGGTGATGTAAGGCATGGTTAATATTTCTTACAGCGCCTTTGTCTATGGGCGGTGGTGACCACTTACCATCAGGTGGCCCATAACTCAAAAATGGTTCACTTTTGGATCATGCATATTAAAATTATCGCAAATAGTCACTTCTATAATCTCCTAACGGGAATACGTCGAATTACCAATAACCCTGTATATGTTCTGCGGGTGGACAGCGATATATTCATTTTTGTGCTTATTTTCTGTCAATTAGGTTGACATGAAACTATCATATAACAGGTTTCCTAAACTTGTTTTGTTTTCCTTCGCCATCCAGAATTAAATTAATTTTAAAAACTAATTAAGGCGAAAATCTTTAATGGTTAGTTCTATAACGGTACACTCCGGATATGAACGAGCCCATAGGGCCGCCCCTTGGGGGCCATCGATCGCATGACGGTGAGGTGGCCAACTTCCATGGTCCCCTGAGGCTAGAAATTGGTGCATAGCATCTGCTAGATTTTCTAGGCACTTGAACAGTTTCATTTGAATTTTGTGAAATTGTGTCTTGGATACAAGCTTCATAATTCAATATGTAAGTTTTCGCGCTACGAATCCTCGAATTTTACAGCAGACAAAGTTTTAGAAACATCTGAATTTGATAAGAGACGCTTGATAAGACTGAATTTGATAAGAGATGTTATGTGTTATGATGTGTTGCATAAGAAAATGAAATCTTAAATAAAAAAAAACACTCAAATAGTCGTATCTAATGTTATTTATGCTATTATAAATGAAAAAGTAACTCTGTCTGTCGGTAACGTTCTCACTGCTTATCTGCTGAACCAACAAGCCCCCACTCCTTCCCCAAACAAAACTAGTCCGTTACATTTTGTTTAATTTACATTTATTTTATTTATGATTAGTTTTTCCATCTTCATATAAATGAAGTGTCATTACTTACCGTATTGTTGCAATTAATCATAATGGCGTTTCACACTATACCAACGCAAAATTATCGTAAGTCTGATTATGCTGGTGGCGTTTCTTACATCAATAAATAAAATGAACTTTCGTGTGATAAAGTACGCGAAACTTCCAGTCCCCTCGTGACCACGGTAGTTGCAACTATGTCGTAACGTCGATAAAAGGTATTCAAGACGCGTTTAAAACCGAATAAATTGCATAAAATGGATTCTTTACAAAAATTCTTAAAGGTATAAATTTATTTTTTGACGAATAAATTACAGTAAAAAAATGTGTTTAAACATAAGAAATTACTATGAACATAACAATACTGAGTACTGTTGTTTGGTGGTAGAATATCTGATGAGTGGGTGGTACCTACCGAGACCTCCAAGTAAAATCACCATGTCAAATCTATACGAGAAAACTGAATTAAAATCCAATGTATCCAAATAGTTCCTGATATTATCGCGAAGTTACAAACAAGCAGACGTGACGGGAGACTTAAATTAACACATTTTCCAGCAACACAAGGCTATTTGTCCGATCCTGTTTATTTTATCCTCGACATAAGGAGCGCGTTATATTGAGACGTGTCTCGCTTTAATTATATTACTTCTTCGACGTTAAAACTTTTAAAGTTACTTTTGAAAGTATAGGAAAGCTTCAAATGGGTCGGATTTTCAGGTGAAGATTATTTAGGATTTTGTGAATGTTTTGCCAAAATAACTATAAATTAATATCGTGATATTTGATTTATGTTGTTATATATTTTATATAGATATTTTATTTTAATTACTTAATCATCTTTTTTAATATTTAACGCAATGCAACTGTCTGTCTGTGTCGCTTTAACCACTAAACCGAATTCGATGATATTTGGTATTAAGCAAGCTTGAACCGCGAGGAGTCCTTGGGGTTACTATTTTGTTGCCCAACAAATGACAACCAGCCTCTAAGCGAGCGTAGCCACGGTCGACAACTAGTCTTCCATTAAAAACCAACGACTTCAAAAGTGAAGTTTGTGCAAGCCCGTCTGGTTAAGTACCAACAACTCATCAGATATTCTACCATTTAACAGCAATACTTACCATTGTTGTTATCTTGTTTTAAGAGTAAGGTAGTGTGTAACTACAGGTATAAGGGACATAATATCTCGGTTCCCAAGATTGGTGGCGATGTTGAGGAATGGTTAAAATTGTCGGCACCAATGTCTAAGGGCCGCGACTGCTTACCATCATGTGGCCCATTTATCCTTCCATCTATGACATAAAAGTTTTCTTTAGTAGTATTTTCCTTAGAAATTGTATACGGAACTCTATAATTCGAGAAGAATCGTGCTTACCACAGTTGTTTTTGTATTGTGTACAAATTTCATCGCTCTTGAGTATCAAAGAGCGCTCGATTTCTTATACTGTGTGTATTGTAGGAAAGTCCGGTATTGTTAGGCGACGTGATTTGAAATCAAAAATAAATTATTAGAAATTGAGTTACGGTACCCCGCAATCAATACCGATAGAAAGCAGAAATATACTTAATATAACACAAAATATAACTATTATATAAACGATATTAAATCCATAAAATTCAATGATATGACAGTTCAATGGGCGGCCATGTTTGAAGTTTACGGGTGCGTTCAGAAAATGCGTTACAAATAATAATTCCATGCAGGGATACGGTAGACTCGACGGAATCTTATACACAATAAATTGTAGATCAACGTAAATAAAAAAGTTGTATGATTTATTTATTTATTTATAGATTTTCGAAACAACATCGGCATATTCACAAATTATTAAGAAAAATTAGGAGATATTATACATTTTAATTTAATGAAAATAAATAATTAAAAAAAAAATAAAACACTACGCTCCTACATTAATATATATTTAAAATAATACAAAAAATATGAACAACAATATGAAACAGCAAAATATAATAATAAATTACTCCAAATTAAAAAGAAAAAAATAATCTTGACACTAATTATTGAGCAGAGAGAACTTTTTATATGATTAGTAAAGAATAAACATTATTTGTTTAGTATTATTTATTTTGGCGAAGCCGGGTTTTCATCTTGTACAAATAAATAATATAATATTATAATAATATTAATTCAAAAAAATTAACGCGTGCATCTTAACCTTATAATCCCTAACATCCAGGATAACCATTTGTAGGTACCTAACTCAAAGACTAGATTTTTGTAACAATTTCAATTCTTAAAAACTGATTAGTGAGAAAGCGATTTTCTCCTCAAATTCAGTTCAGATATTTGAAAATCTTTCTTTTCGTAAAGAAGGTTACAAAGTGAAGCATCAATAGCGCAATAGTTTACGGGCCGCCTAGCGATGTAAAAAGTCGCAGGATCGAATCTGACCACTTGGGCTATTGCCGTCCCCACTACTAAAAAAAAGGTTTAAATTGAGGGGTAAATAGGAATATTAGTGATTCCTTATAATGAGGCATTGCCACTACTCTTTTAAAATATAAACAAAAGTACGTTTAGATGAAATCACTTTTGTTGGGTATTAGTCAGAGTATTTTTATTTTTTTTAATATTATTTGTTCATAATACCACTTAAGTCGCCAGCGGCGTCGTTGCAAGAGGACTTACATTTCTCACTATGCTTCGTTCAAAAACCAACACTCAATTCGTTCAAAAACGCATAGTTAATCAATGACTCCTACATAAATGAATATTGTGTTTTTCAATATGTAAATTGTGTTATTCAATTGTAATTTCCTTACAAGATACTACATTTAACTTGCTTCGAAAATCCTACTACATCTACCAACCTGCCCTTAGAAATTTTACTCATTTTCTTCAACCTAAAAGATATATACACCTTTTTATTCGCTTGAACTTCGAAAGAATTTTATTTGCTTGGGACGCCTAGCTAGTTTATAACATAAATAAGACTTGACAGAAACTTATGTCATGGCTGTGACAACATATTTATAAGATATTTATTCGTACAGGAAAAACGTTGTTTATTTCCAAACAGTCACTGATAATAAATTATGGGATCAATTTGAGCGGATAACGAACAAAAAGGAAAAACAGAACAAGATCGAAGAATATCTAAGACTTTAGCAAGGATTGACAGTATGAATAAGATTTGAAAGTCGACGATCCTTGAACCCTTACCTTTCTCAATGAATGTAATTTATATTTAAAACGCTCTATTGTAAAAAGTTTTACAACAATCTATACTAATATTATAAATGAACGTAAGTCTGTCTGTTGCTCTTTCAAGGTTTCTAACCTCTGAACCGAATTTGATGAACTTTGATATAGAGCAAGATTAATATAAATAAATATAAATAAATAAATATTAAATATTGGACAACATCACATACATTACTCTGATCCCATTGTAAGTAGCTAAAGCACTTGTGTTACGGAAAATCAGAAGTTACGACGGTACCACAAACACCCAGACCCAAGACAACATAGAAAACTAACTTTTTCTACATCGACTCGGCCGGGAATCGAACCCGGGACCTCAGGGTGGCGTACCCATGAAACCGGTGTACACACTACTCGACCACAGAGGTCGTCAAATTGAACAAAAGATTGAACTCCGAGAAATGACATATGCCACTTTTATGCCTAAGAACTAACGATCAACCTTTAAAATGCAAGCGAGGCCGCGGGCGACCACTAGATACAAATAAAATGACGTCATAAGGAAATGAACTCAGGATAGATTCGTGTCGATCGTCTCTTTATTTCACAAACTGCTCCAGAAATATATATATGTATATATAAAGGACACACTATATCAAAATAATAAGATAACTGCACAGCAGAGTATCGACACAAAAAGGAAGGTAACTCAGCTTATGTTGAAACTCGGGGAAGCTTACAATGACCCCTCAAGATCAACACTGTTTGTTCAATCATACCAACGCACCACCAACCTTTGGAGCTAAGATATTATGCCCTTGTGCCTACACCCACAACTCTGGCTCGCTCACCCATCCAAATCTAAACACAACAATATTAAGTATTGTTCTTGGTGGTAGATATTTGATGAGTAGTTGATACCAACCCGTGTAGGCTTGCACAAAGCCCTACCACCAATTACATGATTGTCATATTATGCCATAAAGAAAAGAATAATTACCATCAATTACGCAGAATAGAAAGAAAAAAGACATAAACATTTTAATTGGCACGCATTATAGTACAAAAGAAAAAAACGACAACTTAAATTATCCGTATAATATAGCGTGGCAACAGCTCTATGGGTTCTTTTTTTAAACTGGAGAGACTTCCATTAAGTAACTCCTAATAGCCTTCAGACCCAGATCAGATACCAACAAACATATATACCCATATTTTGCACTTTACAAATCAACACCTGAACTAATACAGTGGAGACAGTCGCCAAACGTACCACCGTCTTCCTTAAACAGATTTTGGGTCGCTTCCAAATAAAATCGGGTACATCTAAACTTATACGCTTCAATCTGAAATCATTTAAATTTTGAACACAACTTACTATTTGATACATTGCACCATCACCACTATCACGATGGTAGATTGACCTTTAAATCGTATTTTACAGAATTATATTAAATATAATGTATCTAATGTAAACTCCTGATTCTAATGAGAAGAACCAGCAAGAAACTTAGTAAATGTTTTCCAACATTTTAAATATAAAGTTATGTAAATTGAATACAAATAAATTTTATATTAAATAAATAAATAATATTAGAGTAGATAACATGTATACATATATACATTTTACTGACTGGCTTTGTAGCCGTTTTGGCTTATTTTATTCATAGTAAATTTTTGTGCAATATATTTAAAAAAAATTATAATGTAGGTATGCGAATGATCAATGGGTCACCTGTAAGTGGTCACAATCGATCATAGACAATTGCCCTGAAAGAAATATTAACCATTCCTTACATCACCAATGCGCCACCAACCTTGAAATTCCGCAGACATTTTTAACTTTGCCGTTTCATAAATTCAAATCATTTGTAAAAAATACATCGGTAAAGAAGGCATTAGGCGGTATTATTCAATACAAGATTATACAGATGGTAAAAAAGTGTGGAGTTAATGTTTGTTGACTTCCAGGCAGGATATATTACATACATATATAATTGTATTTAACTAACATGACTGTATTTTTGTATTTATAATTAGTATATATTGTATGTTTTAATCAATTCTGTAATAATAATAATTTAATTTAAGTTATTTTTGAATTGTATACTTTTACTTTTCTGTTCAATATTGTGAGTCACGTGATTTGTAGTGAGGTTTATATAAGTGATGGAAGCTCCGTACAGAACACTTCGACTTTTACTTTTCACTTGGATCCTGGACCAGCAAGCTGCTGCTAACTTTTAAGGTACTATATAATTTTGTGATAAAGTATAATTGTTATTGCTTGTTAAATTATTGATGAATATATGAATTGTGTTTTTGCAATTATCAATATACAAAGTTAGTATAATTGTATTTAACTAACATGACTGTATTTTTAGATGTTGAAAAAGAATAACTACTGAGTTTCTTGCCGGTTCTTCTCGGTAGACTCTACATTCCGAACCGGTGGTAGCTTCACTTAATATAGTTTGTTAAATGAAGATTCTTAAGTGCTTGTAAAAGTCTACTTGAATAAAGTATATTTTGATTTGATTTGATTTGATTTAGTTACCGATTTGCGTTTAAGTGTGTATCTTCCCTTTAAAATCAACAAAGTCGATGCGATGGTGTTCTATCTTCCCACTGACAGGTGACGAAGGCAGCCGAGATCGTTTTCATACATTTTGCATTCTCCTTGTAATCAGATTTCAAATATCTTATTTTGCAACTTAAACATAATAGTAATTATTCAAATACAACGAAATAAATCAAATGCTATTTAATTTTAAAATGTTTGCGATTTTCGATTCTATTTCACAGGTATTTGGGTCTAAATTACTTTTCTTAATACCAAAAGAAAACCGTTTTCAATGCCATCGCCATATATTATATTAAGTCTTTATTTATGTATATTTGAAAATTATTGGTTATTGTTACGTATTGCTGTTAATGGAATTATAATTCGTATAAAATGACTAAATTATTTTAAAAGATTATATATAAAATAAATTATCAGATGATACTAATATTAATAATTCAAAAGTTAATTTATCCGTCTGTCTCTTACGCTGAATTTGATGCAACTTGGTATGAAGCTTGACACACTACTTTTTATATTAAAAATCTACGGCCGCCCTAACCTAACACGAAAGCGGACCTCTGGGTGAATTTTTTTCATATAATTTGCTAGCGACCCGCCCCGGCTTCGCACGGGTGCAATGCTGCCACTAAATATACTACAGAATGTCTTACAACGAATACAGTTTTTCAGTCGTTAGACAATACAAACCGCTATGTCCACATAAGGGCCATATTGTTCTATATTTATTGTATAATGTATTTAAGGTACTTCATTGGGTAAGGATTAATGCCATATTGCTTAAAATCGCTTGGAAAATAAGCCATTATTCCTCGTAAAAAGTAAAGTAAAGACTTTTTAGCAGTGCTGGATTAGTATATGATGAGCTAAGAATCCGGTTGCCAGGGGAAACAGCGTCCAAATTAAGTTTTATAAAAAATATTATTTTTTTAATAATTATTTTTTGTGTATGTATGTATCTAGTTATGTACAGACAGGACAACGGCTTTTCGGTTTGGTCCGCTAGTATTTATAATTTCCTATCATCCTCTTCCTAATCCGCTTTCTCTACCGCTTCCTCATCTGCATCCTCTTTCTCGAAAAATATCCTTATCCTCATCCGCATCCTCTAAATTTGCGCGTGACAATTCCTGTTCCTCCTCCTCTTCCTCATAATTACTTCCTCAACAACCCTATTCGACACGACAGAAGATCAGGCAGAATTTTAGTCAGCAATCAATGCTAAATTCTAAACTTTGGATAGATCAAAATAATTTCTTGTCGAAAGAACCGAACGACTTAGTATGGTGTATATAATTAGTTTCTGTAGTGTATTTCTGTAGTGGACAAGTGCAATAAAACCCCATGTTCTGTCCAGACTAAAATCTATCTCTATGCCAAATTTTATTCTGATCTGTTCAGTTGATCTCGCGTGATTGAGTCACAAACAAACATCCATCCATCCAAACTTTCGCATTTATAATATTAGTGAAATTATTGTAGCTATTTTGTATATAATAACACACTTAGGCGTCATGTTAATAGAGTAGGTTATGGTTAATGAGTAATTTATTATTATTAATAACATATGCAACCTCCTTTTTGATCTCCATTGCCCTGAAATCGAAAACGTTTAAATTTTGGAGTTTAGTGTAATAGCGTCTAAAACGTTCAAACGAGGAAATTGATACTTTTTATAGGGAATATGTTTATCTAGTAAAATTCCATATTTTCATGGAAATAACGTGATTTAAATTCATGCAGCAACCGAGTTTGTGTGTAGGTGGCCTTAATCGTAAATCAATATAGAGTAAATATACGGGAAAATATTGCGAACTTTAACGCTTTATTTTAATTTATGAATAAGTATGTTTTGACGATTTATAGAACGATTTTATAAAGAATATCAAATTTCAAGTACTGCTATGTTATGAAGGTTACGGAGTTACCGCTGATCCAATTCAGATTGATAAATGACAAATTGTAAAAGGAAATTTAGCACCTTCATTTGATCAAACGAACTTCGATCAACGTCAACTAGTTCTATCGACTGAGGTGATTTAACTCAACATATAAATAAACATAGAAGAAATTAAACTTTACCAGAAATGTACTGACATGGCCCAGTATAGCACACTTGTATGTCTGAAAATCATAAGTTCTAATCCTCTGAGTTTTCGTTGGCTCAATATGTGTTTATGATATATCTTGTGCTTGGTGTTGAAATAAAGATTATATGTTCCAGTGATCTTAACCGGGTTATGTGATACTCTTATGCACAGAAGCCCCTATGATGGTCATCCTCAACAAGGATCAGGGAGACTGCCTGGTCATCTCCACATACATAACCGTTGCCCTTCCCATCCTCCGCTCATGGGAGCTTTCCTCAAGGGGTATGAGTGCGTAGAGAAGACCGTGTCCTTCCCAATTGCCGTTGAACTCGAGGTCATAAAGTAGGGACTAAACCAAGACAGTTTAATATTAACTTTACCTGTAAAGAAAACAATCAGCGTTAACGCTGAGAAAATAGCAACGTATGCGATCAAAAAGATGTATTATATCGAAGAAAAACGTCAATTCGCAAGAATGGTCCAGATGAGAGCCAATTTGTAACACGTCTACGTTTTAAAGCTTAAAAAATGCCCTCAATAAACTTCTATATAATATATTGTAGAAGATTTATTATAACACTAACTTGTTTGAAGCTTAGAACTTTTAAAAAGCTAACATTGATCACTAATGAGCCCGTGATAAGGCCGTGTTTATACAAGCGATTTAATAAACGCTATTGACACTTAACTTTTTTCTTTTTCTTTTAAGTTGTAGTGATCAACGCCGTCCATAGACAATGACACAGTAAAAAAAAAATATATATATATAGGTTTTAAAAGTAGATCTTTATAATGTAGTACGAAATATAATTCAATTTGGTATTATTTTTTCTAAAAAAAAACAATAACAAAGCTGATGAACAACTTCGCAGGTAGTATACAGGCAAACAGCGATACATTATATGACTGTTCCAGTCTGAATTGTGAGTGTACTAGTGTAAATTACAGTCACAAGAAATATAATATCTTAGATCCCGTGGTTAGCGGCGATATGACAGTGTAATTAATGGTTTATACTCCTTACGGTTCCATGTCAGGGAATATTTTTCCCGTCAGACTTTAAAAAAAAAAAAAATGTCGTAGCGCATCCGGTTGGAACGCAGTTGCTTTTGCTATATAAAATGTACAATGACGAAATTGATATTAAAACCTCGAATGAATTAAAACAATAACAAGGAATTAGTTTTAATAATTTTATATAAAACAATTATAATATAAAGACAGGGAAAAAGTCGCTTGGGGGGGGGCGTAACGCTTTTTCCTTACTTTTTTTTTACTAATAGACAGTTGCTGTTGGCCAGAGTGGCCTCTACAGCGTCACTGGGCGGGTGGGCGAGTCGCGGAAGACTCTCCGTCCTAAGGGCGCCTCCTGTGAGGCCGGACCTCGGCTTAGAACGCAGTCGACGTCTGGACATTGTGTGCTCAGAGACCCGTCATGCGCCTAGGCGCGGACGGTTAATAATAAACGAGGCAAATACTTTTCCTTACGTGACCATTTCTGCCAGTTCATTCACTGCAAGCCGTAAGAGAACTCCGTTCAATTATAAACCCATTCCAAATTTAAAATGAAAAGATAAAATGGCCTTGACTGTTAAAGAAATAGAATATTAGATTAACGACGAATAAAAAAAATACAAATTTCCCGAACGAAAATTCTAAATCATTTTTTATTATAGTACATTTCATTTGTTTCGTAAAGTATTCTCTTTTTAGATAGAACAGTCCTAATGGAAGGGACATCATTTCACCCCCCACTCGTCTCATGCAAATGAGATGTCAAGATGATCTCAGCACCGAATTTCACAATTTGCTATAACAACTTTCGTTCGTGACGTGTTTTTTTTTTTTTTGTTATCTTAATACGAATCGCGTTTATTGACATATTATTTCTTAATAGTGAGCTGAGTTACCCCAATGCTTAGAACACGGGAATCTCGGGAAGATCGTGCTTTTAAAGCCGGTAGTAAGAATTTTAGAACGAATTTATTTTAAGCGTCTTACAGTAGTGAACTGGAAGAAATCGATACGTAAGGAAAATATAAGCTTTACACCTGCTAATTGATGGTCTAAACACCACCACCACCAAAAAAACCACTAGTTCGAAAATGAACACCTCGGATCTGAGAAGAACCGGCGAAAGATACAATACATTAAATTACAACATCTTTTTTTTTAAATTGATTTAGCATAGATACGATCCTATCATTCCCAAGATATGCAATCGTCTCAAAATTCAAATCAATCAAATAAATGTCAACTTAAAAAAAAAACCATTTAAATCTAACAAAATAGTTAAGGTTTAAATATATTACGTAAACTATTTTCGAATTTAATAATTTTTGTTTAAATATATCTAATTATTTACAATTTGTGTTGAAGTTTTTACAAGTACGTAACAAGAGTTCATTTTACGTAATCAGACTTTCAATGGTCTAGAAAAAAATCAATAACGGTTTTCATTTCAAGTTAATATTAAGTTTTCGTGTACCGGTTATAGTTTTGGCAACGTTCGCTTGGGTAGCACCCGATGTTTCTCCGACTAAATTTCCCTAATGAACTTTATTTTTAAATTTGGCAATATAGATCTGTTCTTAGACTATGACTGCCTAGTTGTTATAATGGCTTTTTTATAATATGGTAGGCGGACGGGCAAGTAGACCACCTGTTCGTAAGTGGTAAACACCACCCTTAGACATTGGTGCTATAACAAATATTAACCTTTTCTTGCAACGAGAATGCCACCAACCTTGAACCATAGGAGCTAAGATATTGTGGCAATTGTGCCCATAGTTAAAGAAAACTTTTTTGATGAGACAGGTCGAACAAATTGGCCAGCTGTTGGTAAGTGTTCTCCATCTCCCACTGGCAATGGCGCTGTAAGAAATTTTGGAACTAAGATGCTATATTCCTTGTGCTTATAGTTACATAGAGTCACAACCTTCGAACCAGAACACAACAGACCTATGTATTGCTATTAAACAGTAGAATATCCGATGTGTGGGCGACCCAGACGGGCTTGCACAAAGCCCTACCACCAAGTAAAGCAATGAATCACAGATCCTGAGCAGTCGATTTTGGACTACTGTAGCCATTTTTATAGAAGACTTACCTGCACTGATAATGCGACTTACCCGAGATATCAAAGTGCACTATACAATAGAATCACTCTCGTGTCTGTCTGTGTGTCATATTTTTTTATATACTTTAAGTATTTACAAATACATGCAAAATAACCACAGCCAAAGTTGTCATTCACTTACGTCCATAAAATGTCCTCTAAGAAAGTTCTAGAAAAGGTCCAGTCATAACAATGGACTATCGATCATAATGGATAGTTCGAACAGTTCTAACAGTTCAACACACATGGTGAAAGTGCTTCTCAAACATTTGTGTAGAGCGCTCAAGTTATAAGTATAGGCATAGTTTGAAATTTTATCAGGGATGGTATCAAGAGGGATGGTTCTTTATTATATTGAAACTTATTCCAAGTTAGAAAGAGCACTCTATGGTTATTAAGGAAGAATTTTAAGACAGCGTAGTTTCGGATTTTTCTAATTATTATATCATGGTCCTCGTATACATTTAAATTAAATGACAGTATCATCTACAGCTCAAATTAAAAATAAAAGCCAGATGGAGCGTACGGAACATTTTACTGAAGCCACAAAAGCGAATACAAATTCCCGTTAGAACTACCCGTGAGAACTACTCCGAAATCTTAGTACAATAAATTAACAATCGCTGCTTACCATATGAAACCTTGAAAACACATTGAATCCTTTCCAATGATACTAAATTTAACAATATATATTCTATCTTAGATTATTTATACCTATATAAGATAGAGTGTCGCTCTGCAAAAGTATCAAAACTAACGAGCCAACTTTATTATTTCGGTGTACGTGACAGCTAGGCTTGACACTCGTCAAACGTCATACTACTTTACTGATGTGAGTAGGCTTGCCAGATGCCCGGGAAGGCCAGGATTGTCCCGAATTCTGAAAACCTACTTGTTTCGTAATAATAAAAATAAGTTTTAAGTCTAAACTGCATCTTAAAATTATAACTGGCGTTAATTACCTACTATGTACGTAGATACCTATCTAATAAAAGTATGTATTAGATAATAAATGGCATTTTCCTTTTCAAATACAAATATAAATCCTTTAAAAATAAAAAAAATAAGATACTTTTTACTATGGCCACGACCCGACACCGTTGTCCTAGAATTGTCCCGGATTTGATAAGTTTCTATCTGGCAACCCTAGATGTGAGTCTTCAAAGTGGTGGTTCAACGCGTTCTCAGCTTTGACAGTCTATCTTGACATATAAATAATTTAACTATCATATAAATACACTGAAGATAAAAAAAATCTTATCCTCCTAATAACAATAAATATGATATATCAATATAGTTTAAACAAATAGTCATGAAATTACGAATTCAATGACATTTCATCAGTATACGAATGGAAGGATTCAAATCAGCCAATAACAGATTACTCCGATATAATTCTTAAGGTGATATCAGACGGTTCATTCGAGTGAATGTTCTTTTGAGTGAATGATTCATTTTTCTTTCATTCCATGTTCACACGGCTTAGCTGGAATGACGTATAAAAGAACATTCATCCGTAGTTTCTTTCAATATGGCGTCGAATTAAGTCGTGTCTCTTGGAATAAGTTTAATTTGTGATTTGTGATCATTTAATCAAGGAGCTAAAAAAAAAGAAGGAAAAAAAGCTTCGATGGTGGTGGGTGCGACCATGGATTGGAAGAAGAAATATATTTGGAGCTTCAGATACATTGTTGAGAGAACTAGCGGGTGAAGATCCAGAATCATATTGCAATCACCTGCGAATGGTTAACAGTAAATTTGAAGAATTTCTATTACTTGTTTCTACATTGACGTATCGACCGTCTGCTACAGCGTTCGAGACAAAATGGCCAAATCCGAGTGAACGTTCACTCTGTGTTCAGACTGTTCATTTTTCGTTCATTCGGAGTGGGAATGAAATATGCCGAATGAACCGATCCAACGTCGTTGGATCAGTTCACTAATGAATTCATTCGGCACTTTTGTTTCGCTTTGTGTTTAGACGTGTCACTTTGAGTGAAAGATGCAAAATGAAACACGAAAATGAACGAAAAATGAACCGTCTGATTCGACCTTTACAGATTGACAGATAACAAACAGCTAGTGTTCGAAAATCAAAAAGGTGTCATTGACTTCGACGTGCAAGCTGTCAGGTCTTCTGACCACAGATAAAGTGAAAGAATCGTATAATATTTTATGCACTCTTTTGTTTTTTAATCTGCGGTCTACATAACGAAGGGTGACTCGTCGTGTTCCCATGTTTACTGTAAGTTTTATAATGAGCTTGTTATTTGAAAACGGACGTCATTAACGCTTTGTTTTCTGTACTAACTTATTTAATTAAACTAAAGTTTATTTAAAATCGTATCATTTTATGTAAGTAAATATTTGAATAAAATTAAGCGGTTAAATATTTAACAAATTCATTTAAATCTAAAAAAAGACTATACAACAAGTTAACTTGAACAGGGTATAGTGTGATTCGGATTTAAGTGATGGGTTCCGTGAAAAATGGACAGGCATTTCACTTGTTCAATGAACATCATTCACCGAAATGTTTATTTTATACATGTTATCAAGAAACTAAAATGTCAAAGAAGAAACCATAACAAAACAATATGACCTACCAATAAAAACAGTTCCATTACCCTACATTTTCCAAAATCGGTTTGCTTCGACTAAATCCTAATATGCTTCGATATTAAAACGACACAAAAAAGTAGGTTAAAAACAATTTGTTTTCATGATGAAGTCCGCTTAGATTTTTTCAGCTACGACGGGCAGATTCCTTCAACTAGCCTTCCTTACTAGCCTTAATTGACACATACTACACGTATGTGCTCAAACAAAAGTGCACTCTCTATTCTGTGATTCACATAATCTCACTCCTCCACTGAACATTTAGGTGCAGAGCCAAAGGCTATTTCGAGCTCAACGAGGCATTGGAATGTTAGTATCGTCAAGTTCTAGATTCCGAATAGCTACTTCTTGACAAAAACCTCAATAATTTCTCACTAGCCCGACAGAGGGTTTAAACACAATGCATCGGGATCTGTTGTCTTTTAGCTAGCCACTAGATCACTCAAAACTTCAGTTGAGTTTATTGAAGCTCATATAACGTGTAAGTAACTAATGAGCAATAAAAAATAAAAATTGAAGAGCAACAATGTTATGGAATATTTGTAAATTTAAATAAAAAAAGAGATCCATAAAGTGTTCCAATAAAATAGTGTTCGTATTTAACCACGGAACCCTAAAATTTTATACTTTTGCACCGAAACAAGAAAGACATCCTGAAAAATGAGTTTACTTGCCTTTTTTTGTTAATCTGTTGTAAAAAGTTATGTGTCTAACGTTAAATATACCTTTATATTTATAAAAAAAAAATACACAGCAGTGATATTCTGGAAGAATTCAATTTGTATCTCACTCGTGAAATGACTGACGACCGACTCGTAATGATATTAATTCTATAATTATTATAGCCAGGGTTCCGTATCACATTGTGACGTTTCTCGCTCGTGGACTCCGGTGTATTATGAGTTTCTCGTTAAAGAATACCTCTACCGAAAATGATATGACAGTACCTATATTTCTGTTCGAGGGGCTTACGTCATTTTTTTTAACATTGAAGTACCTTCCTTTAATATAGATGTTGAAAAAGAGTAACTACTGAGTTTCTTGCCGATTGTTCTCGGTAGAATCTACATTCCGAACCGGTGGTAGCTTTACTTAATATAGTTTGTTAAATGACGATTCAAAAGTGCTGTAAAAGCCTACTTGAATAATGTAAATTTTGATTTTTGATTTTGATAATATAATATACTGACTACCCATCCTGGGTACATGGTTGTAATATGAGTCTAAATGGACATTTTTATATTAATACATATGTACATAGGCTTGCGCGGCCAGTAAAGCTCGCAGTTGGCACGACTGTTTCCAAAATCTCAAAATCAAATCAAATCAATTTTATTCGAGTAAACTTCACAATGAACCGTTTTTGAATCGTCAAAATTTAAACATTATACACGTTAAATACCTTTAGGTATCTAACATATATCTCTTGTACTTATTTTAATAACATGTAATCATATATAAAAATATATATAAAAAAACTTTTTGTGTATTTGTATACGAAAAGGAAGATTGTTGCGCGCTTGTGAGTTACACCGTCAGTGAAAATGAGAAGTTATTTATTATCACAGAACACAAATTACAGTGATTCGTGAACCAAATCCGGTAGTCGCACTCAGAAGTCCAGTGTTCGATATAGTCGCAGGTGTCTTTCGTATTTCGCTTTACGAATATATATGCACAATCGCTTTCGAATATAGTATTATTTGTATTGTCACTCGGTAGGGCTTTATGAATGTCCGTCTTGGTAGTTACACCATTTTTTATAAGAAAAACGCATTACGCGTTTCTCCCACGTATAGTGTGGGGGGGGGGGGGATTATGTGGGACTCGCCGGTGCCTAGGATGACCCTAGTACACCGGAATACCCACTAAAAACCAGTGGTACCCTCTCCGTCGTTTCGGTCGGGGCCACAGGATCGCTTTTGCATTTTACCATGACGCTCTGACGGTCGGGTTAGTTACCACTCACTCATCAGATATATAGAACAGCAATACTTGGTATCATCAACATCTTAGCTCATAAGATCGGTGGCTCAATTGAGATGTAAGGAATGTTTAATATTTCTGAGCTAAGGGCAGTAATGACCACTTTCCATATGGCATATGCAACACTAGTTGTCCGTCCTGACTTCGCCAGACAAGGTACCCAAAAACTGACTTCACTCAAGCAAACGGAAACTAGTACAATAATAATTCATAACAGATTAAAGTCTTAAGCCACAATGTGAGTCAGCGATGAGTTACGTAGTTTTACAAATGATTATTATGAGATTAATTTTAAATTTAAGCGGGTAAGTTTTAATTATTCTAGTTAGTTCTAGTTCGTTCTAGTTTAATTTAAAACGAAGGATCTCGTGTAGGATTTTTTTGCAAATTAAACAAACTTTAACTATTTCCAAGATTGTAACTACCGAGTTTCTTGTCGGTGGAATAAATATTCTGAACTGATATGTTTTTTTAGTAAAAAGTATCTCTTGTGAAAGTATCATTGAATAAAAATGTTGTAATAATAAATCAATTTGTTAAGTAAGAACATTTTTATGTAAGAAATATTATAATTTTGACATTTTTAACTTGCTTACAATAATTTCATCAATATTAACTATTTTTAAAGCTATTTTAAAAAAAAACAAAAATAATTATAACAATATTTTAAATACTTATTTACTTGAACGTAAATGTCTAAATCTATTGTTTTTTTTTTATATCATTTTATTTGAATAAGTTATCATAAAATCAATCAAAATAAAAATATTATTTATTCGAGTAGGTCCATAAAAACACACTACAGTTTTGAATTAAATCTAAAGCCACCGCCGTTTCGGAAAGTAGATTCTATCGTGAAGAACCAGCTAGAAACTCAGTAGTTACTTACGTACATAAATTATATTTACAGACTTGAATACTTATACTCGCAATCATTAAAAAAAAACTTTAATTATTTTTAATGACAGAACACAACAGCGCTTTAAGAAGACATAATTGCTCCCTGGAGCCAATACCCCATAATTAAACAATCGTAAAAACATTCACAAAGAGCTTACGTACGTAAAATACAATACGAAAATATATACCGAATTGTTCACCAAAAGGTACTCAAATCGATAACTAATTCTTGATCAAAACACGTGTAAAGCTGAATATTATTAAACACTGGGGGGTCTCCCTCGAAATTTCGCATTTATTCAAAATATTTCTTAGAAATTTCGAAACCTACGACAGGTTTTGTTTTGATTTCATTTAATTGTAAACTACAAGTCACTCGTCTATATTTGGCGCCAAAATGATGAAACCTATTTTAAATTAAATTTTTAATATCAAATAACATACATTAGTTCAATAGGAATCGGAGTTTGTCGAAAACAATTTACTTTAATTTGGTTTACATTTTTCATTTTTTGCTTATACATCCATAGCGCCGCTTTCTAACCGGCCAGTAACTTTTTTCAAAAGAAATTCTTTGTTAATTCGTAACAATTTAGTAAAATAACATCAAGAATCCTCTTTAATTTTCTGCACATCTACGGCTGAGGCTCTTCAAAATGAGACTATAACCGATTTTTTATATGCAGCTATCGCCACAAGATATATACAATTTTTTTTTGCAAAATCTGACGCAAAATCTTGTCAAATCTGAAACGTGCGTTTGAAATTTCACTTAAAATTCACTCTGAATCTCTCTTATATGTTCAACAATCAAAACTTTAAAACATATTCACATACAAGATTGTATAATTTAGTGTCTTGTTGGTGTAGTGACTAGCTTATATTCGAGTCGGATCAATAAAGAAAATTTTGATTTTATTTCCGTCTAGAAATTTTCAGCATCTTTTTGTATTGATACCCGCTGTACCTGATACTGGCCAGGAGCACTTGACAAAATGACACGATAAAAATATTATAAGGAACTCTCGGTATTGAAGTCAGATTCACAATTGATTCATTTGTTACTAAAAGTTAAGTTTGGTCAAAATGTGTAAGAACTATGTTTGAATTGATTTAAAAAACTAATGCCGTACTGACTTGTAAATTAAAGTTGCCATAGTATTTTAACAACTTTGCGGTCGTCAATTTGCCGCCGAATGACCCAGAACGAGGTCGATCCCGGATCCCGTAAAAGGACTGCCCACCCGGGACTTCGAATTCCGAATCCGAAGGTTAAGTTCGTAGATGCCAAATGGAATTCCAGCGAAATGTTTTATCGCCTTACAGGATTTATCTGATCTGATATTCGTATTATTTATGACCTCTCGAGAATTTCGTCAGTATTTGTTTTTATTAATTGGTAATTCGAAGGTTGGACATAATTTGTCGTGTTATTTTAATTAATATGTCTGATCTGAACGTTGAGGAATTGTTCCGCGGGATAATTGCTACGTGATAAAGTTAAAATGTAAATTCCATGTACATTTGCAGATCGTCATTATTTTCCATGGAAATGTGATACATGAATATTTCTTTTTTCATGCAGTGGAATCCTTCCGAAAGGGCTCAGGGGAAACCGGGTTATATGGGATTCACATCCACTAAAACCACTGCGATGGCATTCATAGGCTACAGGATCATGTTCGTATTATCCATCCGAAGCTCTTCCCTTGCTGTGCTCCGTTCGTACGGCAGCGTGAAACCATCCCTGCAGCTGTCATCCTCAGTGAACTTAATACAATTGTCTATTCGATGGTGACTACTTACCATCAGTTGACCCATATGCTCGTCCGCCAACCAATGCCATAAAAAACAAACTCAAATTCTTTTTATCATCTATACAATCTTGTGATGAGTTAGGTGCCTTACTTATTAATGTGTTTTTAACAAATGGCTTTAAATTTAATGAGTCGAGACGGCACGTGTTCCGAACCGAAAATTGCGAGTTCAAGCCCAGGACGGCGTGTGTTCCCACACGCTCGATTTGTATTCATAATATTTCATCTCTCGAAGAAATTTGAATGTTTTAATAAAATTCTGGCGTTGTTGTAGCGAGGTAAAAAATACGGTGATTATTTTTATATATACATATATTATAAAAGAAATATTGTAGTCTACTTAGGTTGATGAATATGTATGATTTTGACGTATGACATACTTCCCTTCTTGTGTGAGCATTGGCGTTGCCACGTGTGTATCGTTAGTGTGCTTTAAAGTTAGTTACTATAACGAAAGATTGTCCATCTTGTATCTCGTAATAATGTCACCCATCCCTTGGCTCGTGTCCTTCAAGTGTGTGAAGACCAAGAGAGCGCTTCCCAGAATAAAAGTGTCTGAAAGTAAGAGCTAGGATTTCGAGGTACCACCCCCCCCCCCCTTTTTGTATTATATTAATAGAGTTTACTTAGCTATCGGGAGCACAAACATTATAACGTTATATTTAAAACATACTAGTGGGTCGCACGCGAAACTTCTCGTTTATTCAAAAAATTTCAAAACCTATGACAGATTTTTTTTTATTTCATTGTAAATTGACGACGTCTGTCACGATTTACATTTGTTTTTTGTGTCCAGTTACTTATTCCGCTCTCTAAAATGAATTCTTTGTTAAATTATAACAATTTAATAAATTGCAATCAAGAATCCTTTTTACTTTTCTGCACATCTACGGCTGGAGCTCTTTAAACTGAGACTATAACCGATTTTTATGTGTAGCTATCGTCCCACATACACGGGGACAAAAATCGACTTAGTTATTAATATATAAGATAAAAGATTCAATGAATTCAATGTTTTTAAATGTATTACTTTCAACTACTTCTATAAAATCTCTCACATATACAAGGTTCAACCCTTTTAGAGCGATAATACGGTTTTAAATCAAAAAAATCCAACAAAGACTTGAAGGATAAATAATCCAAAGACGTGGAATTATTGAATCAATCGGATTAATAACGACATCGTTATATTATAGGTCTCCTGTATTGAAATAATATCTTCAGATAAAATATATTGTGTAGGAGATTTAAGAGGATTATTAAAGAGCCTGATTGAAAAAAAGAATTGCTTTCACTGATATTTCTTTTGAACTTTAATGATCTTTGACAGCCAAAGCTGTGCGGTAAATTAGTTGGAAGAAAAATGCTTAGCAGATACTAAAACATTATTGTTGATATTGACTTGCAGTATATTCAGTTGATATGGGCTGCAGAACCCGAAATGCTGGGTTCATACAAGCCGGGCTGATAAACTGTTATTGAGATTTTCAAAATTTCTTAGAAGCAGTCGGGAATCTGTAAGTTGGAAGTGTGTATACTCCCGTGCCCCTGAACTTTACATGCTGTAAAGTCAAATGTTTCTGTGCCGAAACATTTATGAGAAAGAGTGAACAGACTGTGCAGCTGTGTTTGTGCTCTTGTCCCCTACAATAATTCCTGCGTAAATAGCTAGCTAGTCTTCTTTGAAATCAGCCAGACGACACCGTTGTAATGTACAGCCGAAAAATGCCACATTGATAAATCTAAGTTACTAAAAATGACTTCAATATATTTCTGACTAAGTGTCATATATAAAAGGTCTCAGCTTACAAAAGTGGACCGCATTCCTGAGTTTATACGTCGGGTGATTCTCGCCAGATACCGGATGACACTTCAGATATGTCGACGTAATATTTTTGGGCTCAAAAACGACGAGTATAAATTCGCCAGAAATTTCCTAGTGGCCGAGATGGCGCTGATGTTAGAACGCGTGTATTAACCGATAATTGTGAGTTCAAACCCAGACAACTATCACAGAATCTTCATGTTCTGGATTTGGGTTTATAATTCATCTCGTGTTTGGCGATGAAAAATAATGACAGGATGCATCTGTCATTTGAAATAAGCTACAAACTGTCTCCTTAAAGAGAGAAGGCATTAGCCCACCAGTGTTATAATCACAAGCTGCTTAAATCGTTTTACTAAAAATCTGACCGGTTCATAGTTTCTTTTCGTAAGAATTTAGTAATTAATTCCTAAGTAAATGACCATCTGGCGTAGTTTTAAATATCTTTGGAGCTGTGTCATCAATTTCTATGCTAAGAGTCTAGTCACCCGCTGTTTCTTCTATTGTTTAACTGTTCATATTTCACTATCATTCGTTCCGTATAATACAGCATATATTCAACGTCTGTAACTGTTCTTTCATTTTTTTAGGTCGTACAGCATATGCAATGCTTAAAGGCCGTTATTTTATTTTCTATTCTCGTATGTAATTGGGTTATTTTGATCAATAAAACCTTATTTATTTATTACTAGCTGTGCCCGCGACTTCGTGCGCGTTTGAATTTAATATAAAAGCGTGACTTTATTATTATTTTACATATAATTCTAAAATAAGAGTAGCCTAAGTTACTCCTTATTACATCAGCTATCTGCCAGTGAAAGTCCCGTCAAAATCGGTCCAGCCGTTCCAGGGATTAGCCGGAACAAACAGACAGACAGACAAAAATTGTAAAAAATGTTATTTAGGTATATGTACCGTGTATACATACATATGTAATTAGTAAAACGCGGTTATTTTAATATTACAAACAGACATTCCAATTTTATTATATGTATAGATTTAATTCATATAATTTTTCGAGCTTCTGAGTTCAATATTTGAGTGGAAAGCTGTCTAGCTAAATCCATTTTTTAATCCTCAACTCTTTCCCGGTTGTATCTCGTTCGCTACACAATTAGCTCATGATATCGAGGGAATTGAGAATGTGTCAGGGTTTCCGCACACACTTGTGAACTATAATAAATTGATTTGGCCAATTATCTTTGATAATGGCCGCCGTAAAAAATATCGTATGAGAAGAAATCGTCGTCATATATGAGGCTTTAATATTTATTCCTCAAACAATAAATTTGTGTTAGTTTTAGTTTAATTTAGAAAAGTTAAACTTTATAAATGAATTGATAAGTTGATCTTCAATTCCGTCAAGATCAAACCCCGTCTTGAACACGTGAAGCGCCTGAGTGGCTTGGATTTGGATTAATATGGGCCTATATACAGACTTAAGCGTAAAAATAACGGAATTGTTTCATGGAATTCATTATTCATGTGTATAAATTTGTTCCAGTTCAATTTCGTGGGGAAGCTGCTGGGTCCCAAAGGGAATTCTCTGAAAAGGCTGCAAGAAGACACGATGTGCAAAATGGCGGTTTTAGGACGAGGTTCTATGAAAGACCGTCAAAAGGTATGTAACTACATCATTCACACTATTTTCTTCTACTGAACAATTGAACAGAGATGAAAGTATTATAAATCTAAATGTAAACTAACTTCATTAAGGACGACCTCCATGGTCGAGTAGTGTGTACACCGGTGTGTACACCGGATTCCCGGCCGAGTCGATGTAGAAAAATTTCATTAGTTTTCTATGTTGTCTTGGGTTTGGGTGGTTGTGTTATCGTCGTTACTTCTGATTTTCCAAAACACAAGTGCTTTAGCTACTTACATTGGGATCAGAGTAATATATATGATGTTGTCTAATATTTATTTATTAATTATTATATATTATTATTAACTTCACCAATTCGAACAATTTTCGGTGGTGATCACATACCATCAGATGACTTGTTTCTCATCCGACTACATCATAAAAAAAAATCTAATTAAATACCAGGGAGCACAAAGGATGTTTCCAAGAGGATATAAATTGGGGGTAAGAAAATATCTGGTAAATATTAATTTATTATTTACAGGAAGAAGAACTTCGTGTATCCGGCGATCCTAAATTCGCTCATCTATCAGATGAACTACACGTGGAAATTAGTGCGTTTGCAACACCAGCTGAGGCGCATGCACGTATTGCATATGCACTTGCTGAATTGAGGAGGTTCTTAGTTCCGGTAGGTATTGTTTGATATAATATATAAATAATCACTCTTAGATCATTCGACGTGTGTTCCAAGTTGGGTAAGAGTAAAAGACCGAAATGAAATCACATAAAATACTCGTATACTTTATACAAGTAGGCGCTTTGGAATCGTGATTTTGTTATTCCGATCATAATGTAGATTCTACCGAAAATTACCGGAAACAAATCATTAGATACTTACTGGTATCAATCAAATACCATAACTATGTTCATAAAATACAATTCTATTCAAATATCCTGACTGAAAAGTTTTAAATACTATCTGCAGGTTTTTTATTAATTTCATCCATATAATATACTGTATTTGTAACATATACTAAATATTTATAATACCTTAATTATATACAAATAGAAATTAAAAATAGATATTGTACCAATCATGACCGAGTGGAATGGTCGCAAGAATGCGAGCAGCATTTTGCCGTTGAATAACAATTCCGGTTCTCTGAGCAAAATTGAACCAGCCTGTCATCACCAGAGCTTATCAGTGGAGGCAATAAGGCTACGTGTTATACTTTTAATAATTCATATATACAGGGTTATTGGTAATTCGACGTATTCCCGTTAGGAGGTGATAGGGGTGACTATTTGCAATAATTTTAACCCTCATATGCATGATGCAAAGGTGAACCATTTTTGAGCATCTAGTAAACAGTCGAAGTTTTCTCATATAGTTCAATATTTGACAAGGAACGGCGATAAATCCAAATTCACTTTTAGAGGTCTTATTGAAGTCAACAAACCGTAAACCCCTTCATGATGTATTGCGTCACGCGACCCAAAATAAACCAATTTATTTTCAATTGAACGATTCCTTACCCAACATGGCTTCAACATATTTTTCATTATAATATGGAACGGCGTCAACAATTTTCATATAAATTAATTTAAGTAACATTTGATGTTTGATGTGACATGGCTCTCTGTGTGCAGAATTGGGGGGGGGGGGGAATAAAATGATGGAATCGTGTAACTAGAGATTAAATCTTCGACAAACTACGTTATAGATCTGTCTTTTAGAACGCAATTATTAATTAAATCATATAATCTCATGTTAACCATTTTCTCAGGCGTTGGTACCTCAAAATCTGATTATTCAACAAGATGTCGAGGCTCCAACTCTTCAACTCTTAACTCCTATTTCTTCGCATATAACATTTTTTTTTTATAAAGGTACCAAGAAGCGAAAAAGCTCACGGTTCTTGCCAATCCTCGATTTCACTTCACTTATCACATTCTTGAAAAAAAATATCATTCAGATACAATAACATGATATGACACCACACACACACACAGTCAATATTTTACAGTAAAACCTTCTCCGAATTGCGCTGCATCTTCTCGTATAAGTGTGTACTGATTTTTTTTTTTTATTTGGTAGTCAAAACAAAAATACCTCTTATTAATTAGTATCGATTTGAAGAGCAAAATTAAAATCCAGTTAATCATGCTCCCCAAATATTAATGTCGCTCTAAAATTTTCAACAGCGCTGTTCGTTCGTAATCTTACATTGTTCAGCTCCACCAGTTTCCTATAAACTTTGGTTCAAGAATAGATACTGGGGGTTTGTAATATTACTTTAGAACGAACAGGTGCCATCTTTATTTTACTAGCATTTCATAGACGTCGGTGATTTGAACGCCATCCGCTTATAAAATCCGCGATTTACGACCAACGGCAACTATGAAAGGAATTCCGATCAGATACATTAATAGCCGCTTAGAAGATTGTCTTTAGAAATGTTACATTTTACGATTAGAGCCGAATAGCTCGGCGGCTAGAATACTTGAATTTTGACCAAAGATTGTGGGTTCAAATCTCTATTAACCTTTCTTTAGCTTGAAGCTTCAGATATATGTAATCTTTCTCTCCAAGTAGAAAAGCGGCCCAACAGCTGATCTTTAATAGCTTTTACTTAACTTTCCTACGATCATAAAGCGTAATTGAAATTTCTTTAGCAGTTTATTAATGAAATAGCTCGCCGCAAACGGCTTCGTAAGAAGCGCACTTTTTATAAATTCCTTGCTTTTCGAATAAAATAGTATAAAGAAGTTCAATTACATTCAATAGAGGATAAATGTTAATGCATGTCTTGTCCAAACAAGACATTTTTAAATATATTTGAAATATAATGTAATTTTTAAGAGATCTTAGAAAAAAGGGTACTCAATTCGTTCATATTTATATATTATATATTTGAGCACAACTACTCTTATGAAAAGCAGGACATTAACGATCCGAAATTCAAATTTTGTAAATTATTGTAACCTAAATATTCTTTAACTTTGACTTTGACAAAACTTTTTATCGCTGAACTGATTTAAGTTTTTTCTTTATATTGGCGCTCTGGAACTTCGAGGTCAATCTCGAATTTATTGCTATTGGATACATAATTTTTTTAAAGCATATGTATAATATATTAAAGTCATTGTTTTTTGTAAAGCCTAAAAGTCATTTTAAAGCGCGTCAAGGTTTAAGTGAAGCGATTTTTTCTATCTAAACTATAATCCGAACAGTATCCATTCTTCAAAATTTAGTGCCAATAAATTTTGCTACACAGCAATAAAACAAATTTTATATCTATAACGTCCGCAAACAATCAAAACAAATATTGAACCAATAAAAACGACGCTCCAGTGATATGAAAACTCGTAAACTTTTGATGTATGGCGTATAAATTTAAATGTTTGTAATGTATAATGTCGATCCCTGAACGGCGGACGCGATTTGGTATCACACTTAAAGCAATTGTTATTTGTGTAAATTCTCAGCGATATTTCTGTTTGTTTCGTTTTGGTAAAACGTCGTAACTCGTATGTAACATGCAAATATTTAATTAGAAACAAGTTCAGCAGTGCGATTCTGTAATTCACCTCGTATCTCACTCGTGAAATGTTTCGCCATTTTGATACGTGTATCCCATAAATTTGTAATGATTATAGTTACATCGCATATTATTCTAATATTTATCGCACGTTTTTGCGGCGAGTTTCGTGTTTTTTTTTACCCAGTACGTCAACAGATTGTTAAATAATATTTAAATAAACAAATCTGACCAGTTAATAATAATCTGTGTAGTACACAGATGGAAATGACTTCCCCGCGTAAAATAAGGCTTTACAGAAAACTGTTATGTCGTGGAAACTAATAATGCAATTTTGATATGCGTCTTCTTTAAGTTTTATAATTATTTATTAAAGTCAATATTGCATGAAATTCTGTTATAATCAGACATAATTTAACGCTCGTATGCTGCGGTAATATGTAACTGTTTTCCCTGACTCACGACAGACATAAACACAGTTATAATTTTGACTATATATATTTAAATATTTACAAAACTTCGATAAAACAGAGGAGTTATTACGACAATCAGTGAACACCGAGCCTCAACTCACCGGGGACTAAGTTAGGGAGTTATTTGTGACAAATCGTCGAAATTTCTACGTCAAACAAAGGCATTAATGTCACGTGGTAATATTTCTCAAAAGGAAAACAAATGAAGGGCCGTTGTTACAAAAATTATGTCACATTTAGCCCCGAAACCGTCGCCATTGAAACGTAACTTGCGTTAATACTTTTATTTTCAAAAGAAGGTCGGGCTCAAAGGGCGCTTTTTAAGAATTCATCGAAACGCTACGAGTATTTACAAATCAGAAAGTTAGAAGACGTTGTTTGCTTCGCTGGATACGATTACAGAATGATAAAGTATTTTTTTACGAACGATTCGGGGTTTTATAAGATCTTTGTATATTTTATTTCTTGGTACAATAACTTCTAACAATAATAAAAAAACTAAATCTCCAATCTTTTGTCAACGAGGTCAACAAACACGCATATTCTTAATATTGAACTTGGCTTCCATTTTGCTATCCATGTTTTGTCTGGCCTAAGGCCTCTCCCTTTAAAGAGGTGTGGAACTAATTCCATCACGCTGCTTTAATGTGCAGTGATGGATTCACACGTGGCAGAATTTCATTGAAATTAGACTCATGTAGGTTTCCTTCGCCGATCACGAGATGAATTAATGAATAAATATAAATTCATAGAATTATTATAATTGTTTGTTTCAACTCAATTCAAAATTCAATTGTTTCAACATCAAACAGATGTCACTGTCACATTACCAAAATATAGAATATTAATCCTAAATAATATTATATATGCGAAACAAAGGTTGTAAACACCAGGAAGTGTATCAGCACTAACTTAACTTCGGTCTGTTACCTTAAAGTTTTAATTGTCGGGATCAATTCGACCCGGAATTCCAAGATCCGTTGCCGTATTGCCCATAGACTAGCTTCTAGTAACGACGCTGTAAGATCACAGACAAACAAATTAATCACACTTTTATATTTATAAAATTGATTAAGTTGCTTAGATCAAATCTTGTCTATACATACATATAATAACTTTGGAGTCTCTTTGTAATATTAAAATAACCGCTAATTACTAAATGCATATGTCTGCATACACGGTATCATCATCCTCCTGCCCGTATCCCAATTTACTTGAGGTCTGCCCAGCAAGTCTTCATCTTCCATACTTCCCTATCTGACGTCATCTCACAAGTAACATTCTTTCCAGCCATATGATCACACACTCCATCCATCTTTTCATTGGTCGTCCCCTTCCTCTATATCCATCCAGGTTCATGCTCAAGACCTTCCTCACGATATGTTCCTCATTCCTCCTTGTAACATGCCCATATCACGATAGCCGCCTTCCACATAACTTCTCGGCTATCGGTGCTACTTTCAACTTGTATACACGGTACATATACCAAAAAAACATTTTTTACTATTTTTGTCTGTCTATCTGTTTGTTCCGGCTAATCTCTGGAACGGCTGGACCGATTTCGACTGGACTTACACTGGTAGATAGCTGATGTAATAAGGAGTAACTTAGGCTACTTTTATTTTAGAATTATATATAAAATAATAATAAAGTCACGCTGCAATGTCCAGTATCGCGCGCAGCCCTCGCGCCGCCGTCACGTCGGATTCCTCCCATCAACGACTTAATATCACAAAAGCTTCCTAATACAGAATTAATAATTTATATCAAAATCTGCGAACTGAACAGTAACTTTTATGTCAAACTGAAACGTACACGAAGTCGCGGGCACAGTTAGTTGTATATAAACTGTGATCGGGAACAAAGATAGATTAATTGAATATTCAAAAAAAACTTTCCGACTAGTAAATTTAAAGATCATATTTAATAAATAGAAAAAAGACTTGATCCAATATTCTTCAAAGTTAATAAAATTGAATGTTTGTTCTCTATGAGTTAACCTTAACCATTGCGTTTGTGATGAAACATTTATTTTGAGTTTTTGTCCGGGAAAGTTCTATGCCTAATAGTTTTTCTTTGTATGCTTGCCCTTAACATAAACATTTTTATGTACATGTTTTATATGCCCTTATTATTCTACGCGTTCTTAACCGGTACCGTTAACTAGTACCGACGAAATAATCGTTGATTTTCATGTCATATACGTAAATATTTAATTGTACGTAAAGAAATTTGTAGTAAAGAGTAACTACTAAAATACTTATCTATTTTTTTTTTATGGGCCATCTGATGGTAATTGGTCACCACCGCCCATAGACAAAAGCGCTGTAAGAAATATTAACCATCACCTATGCGCCACCAACCTTGGGAACTAAGATGTTATGTCCCATGTGCCTGTGATTACACTGGCTCACTCTTTTAACCGGAACACAACAATAAGTACTGCTGTTTGACGGTAGAATATCTGATGAGTGGGTGGTACCTACCCAGACGGGCTTGCACAAAGTCCTACCACCAAGTAAAAAGTTTATATTAAAATTATTTTGTAAAATGACGACTAAAAAGTGCCTTAAAAAGCCTATTTAAATATAGTATACATTGATTTTCATTTAAAATTATATGCGGTATATACGTGCCAGAGATAAGTGGACTGTATTCTGGTAAGTAAAAAGAAGAGTTACTTCGAAATCCAGGCTCATACTTTAGAAGACACTTTCTTCTTGGGAGCGCTACCTTGGTCTGCACACACATGAAGAACACAGCCACAGATCGGCGATATTATTTGTAGGCAGCCTTGCAGAACTATCAATAGTTGACCTCGAAAACTATTCAGAATATCGATACGTAGAGAGTATTCGACGTTGAGAAAGAGTAACTACTGAGTTTCTTGCCGGTTCTTCTCGGTAGAATCTAGATTCCGAACCGGTGGTAGCTTTACTTCGAATAGTTTGTTAAATGACGATTCAAAAGTACTTGTATAAAGTATATTTTGATTTGATTTGATTTGATAGTATCAATAGCTCTCCGTGAGCATACTATTGATTACGGAAATACTTCGATACTATCGATAGTATTGGTTAAATATCGATAGTCTATCGATAGTCTATCGATAGTGGACTATCGATGTGCAACACTGTTCGTAGGATAGGAGAAGGATAATAGTTCGTTACACTAGCTAACCTTTAAGCGCGGCGCACTCACGATACACACGTCGCGCGGCCCACACGAGAAGGGAAGTACGTCATACGTCATAATCATTCCATGGACTATTTTCAATATATGCATTATGAATCTGAATACATTATATTACTTAGAAAACGAATTTAGATATCTCATTGTAAGTTACTTAATATAATATACTGCTTACATTAACAAATAAATAATTATATCTATACAATTATCACAAAATTCTGAAGATTTTGTGCGTTTGAACGGACTAGTCATCTATCAGTCCAATTTGACCTTTTTAATGAGTCCTTAAAAATAAAAAAAGTTCTCAATACGGTTGAATTTTTATGTTCGTTAACTCATAACTCCGACATTTATACGACGTGGAAAATTATTTTTTTGTTTAGGCGGAAATACTTTCCGTTTGGGTCCATTTAAATTTAAAGAAAAATTACCACCCCGAGGGTGCAAAAAATACGGGATGATTGTTTTTATGGTTTCTTATTTATTTTCTCATAGTATTATTTCAAGTCGGTGTTTTTGCGTTATTAAAAAAAGTTGAAGCTTATTTATAATCACGTTACGACCAATGGGGGTGGGGACTGTAAAGGTTAAAGCTGGTGAATCAGCGTGGAGCTACTACGTTTATACTGATGAAATAAACCACTTGATGGTGAGTGAGCGGTGGTGATGGTCACCGCTGCCCAAAGGCACTGGCACTGTTAGAAATATTAACCATCCCTTACATCACCAATGCACCACCAGATACTGGCTAAGTCAAACTTGTTACTGGAACTCAACAATAAGTATTACTGTTTAGCGTTAAAATATGTTGAGTAGATAATTTCTACCCGGATTTGCCCAAAGTATGTCACACCAAGTGGACTTCTAAACGGTTGGACTGTTATTGATATCTTTTTTTTTGTATCTATTTAAGTACCTAGTAGCCTAGAACCTGATTGGTTTCAATGCGATGGAATTCAATTTCTTTTTTATCACTCCAATAATTTAAATAAAATTTAATTTTTATCCTTTCGACGCGCGATGAGCAACCAGTATTATAATAGTATACAAAAATATATCCCTTCTATAATAGATGTTTCAAATAATAAAATTAAGCAAATATTTCTTTATCTTTGCCGATTAATAAATTCAAATAATTTGTAAACAATAAATTAATAAATAAAGCATACCATTCAACACAAGATTAAATATATTTAAAAAAAAAAGCAAAATATATAATTGTATTTAACTAACATAACATTGTATTTTGAATGTTGGAAAAGAGTAACAACTGAGTTTCTTAGCGGATCTTCTCCGTAGAATCTACATTCCGAACCGGTGGTAGCTTCACTTAATATAGTTTTGTAAAATGTTCAAAAGTGCGCGTAAAAGAAGCCTACTTGAATAAAGTACATGTTGATCTTGATTTTTTTTTAAATATTCATAGCTTATGTAATTACAGGACTACAACGACGATATAAGGCAGGAACAGATGCTAGAAATGCAGATCTTGTCATCACAGAATGAACAAAGGCGATTAACTCCGCCCGACTCGTCTAGGAGCGGGAGTGAAGAGGCTTTGCCTCTGAGGGACAACGGCAACAAACATAGGGTAAGTGCATATATCAAATGTTCACACAATTAATAGAACTTAAAGCTCCACAAAGCTACTTATGAAAACTTAATACAGTTTAATTTGTGAGAGTTTATAAGATAAGTTATATTTAACATATATGTATATATGTATAATTAAACCGTGTTAATATATATCAACCCACAGAAGCACTAATAGAAGTTATTAAGATTAAAACAGAAAAATATTTTTATAATGACAGAAACCTTTTTAACTATATATGTGTGCGTACTATTACAAAGACATTACATAACTTTTTTTTAATTTCATAATATTGAGATTTTCTCTTGGTTTGGTAAATTCTGTACAAGATAGTCCAATTGAATTTTAGATTTACAAATATTTTTTTCTGACTTCACCAGCGTAAACCATGTCCTTCCTTGGAGGTAAATCTTGATTCATACTTTCGTCAAATTCGGTTCAATGGTTTATCTGTACAAGCGTAACAGACAGACAGAGATGCTTCCGCATTTATAATATTAATATTTATTTATTTGGGAAGCCAACTTGATATACAAAGCCAGTGATATACATCATGTAAGACAAAAAAACGAAACAGACAGAAGATACTACTGTGCTTATTAAATAAAATAAATTACAAAAACAAAAATGAAAAATAAAATTTAAAAAAATACATTGTACATAAAACAAAAAAATATATAAATACCTCTTATGGTAAATATAAAAGTGGTGATACAGATATAAATAAATCTATTTGCTGACGAATAAGCGAATTTTTTTACTGACGTACATTAGTATAAAGTAATGAAAATATAATCTAATTCGTATTTTTATGCTGTCTGTACTCCTAGTCATCTCACGCACACTAAGACACAATTTAAGCACGAGCGTCACTCACACATACTAATGCACGATAACAATTCAATAAGGAGAGGCGCCTTAACAGCCTGTAAATTTCCCGCTGCTGGGCTAAGGCCTCCTCTCCTTTTAAAAAGAAGGTTTGGAGGATATTCCACCACGCTGTTCCAATGCAGGTTGATGGCGGCCTGACTAAATAGACATATATTCTAAAGCTGTTTATATAAATATACGTAATTCTAAATCGTCCGTTTTGATTTTACATCAACTAGTACAGATCGATTACTCGCGATCCAACAAAAACAAAACAAATCAAAGCTGATATGCACGAGAATCCCCAAGTATGTACATCAAGATTGACAAGTCTATCTTCTATCGCCATTTGGGAATTGAACTTTTATCTCTAAAAGGAAAACAGTAAACCGAATATACAGAGTGTAGCGACAACAATGTTTAAGGAATTGAAGCAGGAAAAGATTACTTTTGTAGATTTCCTCGTAAGTCAAAAGATTTGACAAAGTCAATACATATAAATCCACTTGGCATATTTTCTACTGCCAAGCAGCAATATTTGGTGGTGTCGTGTTCCCGTTTAAAGGGTGAGCCAGTGCAACTACAGGCACGAAGGACATGACATCTGAGCTTCCAAGATTCGTGACGTATGTGGATAACAATGTGGTTTTATAACCTACTAAACATAAAAAATTCCAAAAATTAATAATAAAATAAATCGCTGCTTTCGACAACCGTCAGTTCCTCTCGATCGCTCATATTCGACTAAGTAAGTTGTGGTCAATTGACCGCAACTTAATGCGCAAAATCTCAGTACCGGTCAGCGCGTCTAGTAATATATATAAGTCAATGATTACTTTTGCAAAGAATGGAAAAAAACCCTCATAGAGCTAATGCCGTTTCTAAAGTCGACTTTTTGATTGAATGTTTTTCAACTATCAAAGCATGTATCTATTGGCGCGTATTTATGTGTGTATGTTGCTAAGACTACATTACTTACCTTACCTGTAAATTATTATTACTTACCTATAAACATTTTACATAAGACACGTTTTGTAATACCCAGGCGATAGATCTCTAATGTATTAACCATCTCAACTTTCGGGGAGAGGACTGATTATCCTTAACACGGGCTATTTAATTTAGCCTAGCTAGGATAGCCAGTACTTGACCTGTTTTTCTTTTGATGACCATATTATATTACACATTAAGTCTTCACTCATAGTGCAATCATGTATTAGTTTTATAGATGTTTTCTGTGTGAAATAAATAATAATAAATTAATCAATACAATTTTTACAAAGATGTATCCTTGGCCTTTAGTATGAACGTTGTAAATTCTACCCTTTATATATAACGAGAGCAAATCGGAGCAGCGTGGTGGAATAAGCTCCAAACCATCCCAATGGGAGACTATTGATTTGAGTGGATTATAGTTATGTTTCGATGAATGTTAGAAAGCAACTGAAACGAAAGAAGAAAATATTTTCATCCTTTTCACATCAGAACAAACGCATTCCGAGCGCGGAGGTCATAGAGGTCATGACACTTTCCAAAAATAGCCAATTTATGAAAAAATCATAAATTGTCAAAAGTTTATTAAATTTTATAATTATAGATGTCTCAAATATGATCAACTCGTTTGGCGATAATTTTGGAAAATTTACATTTCTTTAATTAACTAAAATGTAACCCCCTCCCATATTTATGACTCTGAATAGTGCATCAACGTTCAAGTTTGAAACATCTCATTAAAATTCGACCTCGACCTTAGCGTGTACAAACAAACAAGACATATTATTCCAAAGAGCACTAATTACGAAACTCTGAGTCAGAGTAAGTAAAGACATCAAGATTAACATATAAAATGAATAAATATCAGCTCAACATTAAATCTTTCACATCAGAGACAGTAACAGACACGAAGCAGAGAAAAGCGACTCCAACAAAGGATCGTTCAGTAGTCGTGCTGATAACGTCAAGACGTTCCAACGAAATTACCTTATACCTTATTTGAATTGATGCCAAAGAAAACAGATAGGGTCGGCGAAAACCTTTGCAGTAGATAAGACAGTGGACTATGTCACTATTAAACATATAACTTCGGTATAGTTTTCGCTGTCAGATTTGATTGACTACCGTTGAATGCGTAATTTTTTGATTACTTATTAAAACTATACTAATACGTCAATAATACAGCATTAAGAGTTTAAGGAAAACTTTTATCTTCAATGTATTTATATGATGCTTGTATTTATATCTCTTATAGATTTGCAAAGCTGAGAACACGTCAAAAAAAAAATAGTGGCCATTTTTTGACTGTACACACGCACGTATATTGTAAATGAACGTTTTCCAAAGATGTCGATTGTAAATTAAACAGTACCTTACTATATATTTATTTATTTTAAAAACATACAACAAACATACATTGCATTTACAAACTAACTAACATAACAATAAAAGTGATTAAATTATTTAATATTAGGCGGGACCAATATTGAGTTTCTTGCCGGTTCGTCTCGGTAGTATCTACATTCCGAACCGGTGGTAGCTTTAATTGAAATAATTTGTTTAATGACGAAAAGTGCTCGTAAAAGCCGACTTGAATATTATTATTATATTATATTAATATAATATACTTAAGTATATTATGATGCGAAAGTTGCTGTGCCTGTTAAAGCTTCACTCTTAAAACGCGGAACCGATTTAGATGAAAAAATGGGGATAGCCCAGAGCTCAGAGCCGAGGGAAGGACATAGACTTATTTTGAATATTATTTATTCTTTATTGCACACAGTATATAAATCATTTGTTGCAAAAATAAAAATTAAAAGTAGCTGCAAAGGCCGTGTCATGTACAGTGTCTTCCAGGCTTTATTAAAAGATCAAGGACAGGTAGTGCTGCTTTAGACCAGCAGAAATATTGCGAAAAAACTTAATGCAGACCCCCATTTCTTCCATAATTATTAACTTAACGTATAATTATATCCGAATAGAATCAAAGTAGGATTTTTGCAAAAAAAAAATTTTAATACATTTTAATTAACTTCTGCTTAAGCACGAATTGAGTACCGACGACAAAACAAAAATTCGAAAATCATTTTTAAAACATCTTCAATAATTAAACTGATAATTATTATGATGCAATTTTTTTAAGGTTTTCCTTATTAGGATCATGAGAAAGATAGGGAACATCACCATTAATAATTAAACGAAAATGACAAAATTGTTGTTAAAACAATAACAATATGAGTAGTAGAGTGAACACTACCACTACTTAACACTACTACTATTACTGAAGTGAACTCTACTACCCCATAAAAGAAAATCGTTTCAAAAAAAAATTCGCTTTACAATATCATAAGCTTAAATATTTTCATAGTTTTTGTTCATTATATAATTATATTTTATAATTTACGATATTCGGAAAAGATATACCGTATCAGAACAACAGACACAAGACTGTTCTTGGCTAGTTATTCGTACGCAACTCTATAATTTAAATTACCTTGGGACCATAAAAATGTTAATTCACGTACTAAAATTTAAGCCGTAATTTTTTTTTAAGTAACAGCCTGTCCGTAAATTATTCTAAGGCTTTAAGAAGGGGACAAGGCTTGGCAGACATAATATGAAAAAACAGAATTTCATTCTCAAATATGAAATGAGAATTATCAACACCAATTTCACACATAAAAATTCCATGTCGCTTGTTTTGAACCTGAAATATTTAGCAAAGATTCACGAGTTCACCTCTGTTGACTTATTGTGACATTATTTTCTTTTTTAAAGAATATTCTTTTCTCTTAACTTCAAATTGCAGAGCCCCCAAAAGACTTGAAGTTCTCAGTCAGTTGACCCTTTTAGATTGAAGCGGTCTTGAAGGTAGATTTAATTTAAATGCTTATAAATTATATTTATTAGATGTAAAACTGTATTTTAAGCTCTTCATGGTAAATGGAATGAAAAAAGATGTACATAATCATGCTATTTGTAAAATAATATTCATAATGTTTTATTAGATACTAGCGACCCGCCCCGGCTTCGCACGCGTGCAATGGTAATACTAAATAGACTACAGAATTCATTTTATATATTTAATTTCTTCAAAAATATTCATTTAAATTACATACTGCAAAGGACTATATTGATCTGAATTAAATACATAATTTATTTAAGGCAATTAAATGGACAAGGATTTATGCTGTATTGTTTAAAATCGCTTCTTAAAAAAGCCATTATTTCTCGTAAAAAGTAAAGGTTAATTTTTTTTTATTGTGGTTTATCCCTAAGAGATAGTCATATACTTTAGTAGACTTTTTTGTATATCTATTTAGGGTGTACAATACTGTAGTACGTTATTTTGATCTGTATCGTAGAGTACAGCCAGCGTTTGCAATGTAAGCTCAAAATGAGAAATCTCTAAAATTGTCATTGTTTCTCGACTATTTTATACATAAAAACCTTCCTCTTGAATCAGGCTATCAATAAAAAAAACGCGTTAAAATCTGTTGCGTAATTTTAAAGATCTAAGCATACACAGATAGCAGCGGGAAGCGGCTTAGTTTTATAGTTTTATACTATGTAGTGATATAATATCAAAGTATTGTGTTAGAGTGTGTGCTGTGTATTTCTTTTTATTTCAAATATTTAGGGTGACTGACAAATGTACCATAAACATAATAAAACATAATCAGCCTGTAAATTTCCCACTGCTGGGCTAAGACCTCCTCTCCCGTTTGAGGAGAAGGTATGGAGCATATTCCACCACGCTGCTCCAATGCGGGTTGGTGGAATACACATGTGGCAGAATTTCGTCGAAATTAGACACATGCAGGTTTCCTCACGATTTTTCCTGCACCGCCGAGCACGAGATGAATTATAAACACAAATTAAGCACATGAGAATTCAGTGGTGCCTGCCTGGGTTTGAACCCGAAATCATCGGTTAAGATGCACGCGTTCTAACCACTGGGCCATAATAGTTATTGGTCATAACCGCCCGTAAGATATTGGTATTGTAAAAAATATTAACAAAATATTATCTCCTTTGTGCCTAGAGCTACCCTTGGTTAATTCACCCTTCAAACCGGAATACCACATACTAATACTGTTTAGCGATAGAATATGTGATGAGTGAATTATACCTAAACAGGTGAGCTTGCACAAAGGTCTCCGAGTGTGTTGAAAACATTAATCACACATATTATCAAACATTTCTTTGTATATTTGATCTTATTGGCAGTTAAGCAAATTTTTATTGGTAGTCGGTATTGACCAAAATCAACCCAAACGTCATGAAATATTCTGAATAATTCTTTTTACTGATTCGTATTTTTTTTCCAGTTGAGCACCGCGCCGCCGACGTCCGCACCGCCTATGCCAGCTGCAATAGCTGTGAACCACAATGCAAACGTACGTGACTTTTCACCACCTGGACTTGCAGCTGGATCTGAGCATATGACTGCTCATCATCAGGTAAGTTAATTATATATGAAAGAATCTTGAAATACAATTCACTTGGTGGTAGGGCTTTGTGCAAGCCCGTCTGGGTAGGTACCACCCACTCATCAAATATTCTACCGCCAAGCAGCAGTACTCAGTATTGTTGTGTTCCGGTTTGAAGGGTGAGTGAGCCAGTGTAACTATAGGCACAAAGGGACATAACATCTTAGTTCCCAAGGTTGATGGCGCATTGGTGATGTAAGGAATGGTTAGTATTTCTTACAGCGCCAATGTCTATAGGCGGTGGTGACCACTTCCATCAGGTCGCCCATTTGCTCGTTCGCCTACCAAAAAAAACAAACAACCATGAATAAACGACCAACATATTGAGCGTTTAAACCGATGATAACGTTTAATAACTATCACCTAAATAATAAAAAAAACTAAATGTGCGTCTCGGGACGTCCGACAGAAGTGACAACTTAAACTAATCTAAGTTGAACTATTTAATATTGAAATTTAACTTGAGGAAAGCTTAGGTTATTACTAAAATGTATGTATACCAATATGATAATTGAAGGAAAGCTTATTTATTAATAAAATATTTTATTATTTATAAAATATATTTTATTGATTATAAAATATATTTTATTGATTATAAAATATATTTTATTGATTATAAAATATATTTTATTGTAACTAGTACAATTCTTGAATATGTAAATTAGAGTTTAAAAAAAATCTACCGCTGCCGTATGCGTAAGAGAAATTAAATCCTAGACGTGCCCCGTAACGCGTTACGTAACGTAGCAGTTCACCCTCCCATAAGAAGTTATCCCTTCAAAATGAATGAAAAAATATTTAAATAGTAACGTCTAAAGTGGAACTAAAATAATTTAAAAGATATAAGGAATGTTTGTAAGCGAAACGACGAAACATTTAAACAAGAACACTTAAGGTCAAGCTTTGATACTAAGATTTAGGTCGAGTAGGGATCCTGTTTACTGTTTATGTTTAGACTTTAGTATCTTTACAGTTTATCTTTACGAAAATTATTAACAAACAGTGAAACAAGACCGGTCTTGTATGAGGATTTCAAGCTCTCCGTTTCCAAAATATAACCTGATATTTTGGATAAATTTAATGCTGATCCAACCTCCTATTTCCAAGATACTAATATTTCGGTATCTTGGATTAATTTAAAGTAACATTCTAAATGTTTCGTAGAGATCTGTTTTATTTTTGTAATAATGTAATTTTGGAATGCTACTCAATTGTTTTTAATTTTAAAATAAGTAAGTATGTATTCGATGATTTTCCGTTTTAAATGCTTAGAAAAGGCTCTGCGAAATATACAATACAAATCTTTTGATTTTTTTTTATAGCCTGTAAATTTTCCACTGCTAGTCTAAGGCCTTCTTTCCCTTTGAGGATAAGTTTAGGAGCATATTACCCCAGGCTGCTCCAATGCGGGTTGATGGATTCACATGTGACAGAATTTCGTGGAAAGTTTTTGATTTTTTTTATTATTAATTAATAATTAAAGCACACTGAGTTAAGATAGCCAATCGAAATATATAATTTAAATCAATGAGTGAATTCTTCGCAATCTACAGTGTTCTCGGGTGTCATACATTGATTTAATCATTGATATAATTTTACATGGTGGTAGGGCTCCTCCTCGTCTGGGTAGATACCACCCACTCATCAGATATTCACCAAACAGCTACATTCAGTATTGTTGTGTTCCGGCTGGAAAGATGACCGAGCCAGTGTAAATACAAGGGGCATAACCACTTAGTTCCCAAGGTTGGTGGTGTATTGGCGACGTAAGGAATTGTTAATATTTTTTACAGTACCATTATCTATGCGGTGGTACTTACCATTAGGTGGTCCAGTTGCTCGTCTACCTCAATAAAAAAAAGACGGGAAAAGATTTAGAGATATTTTTATGTTAATTTTTTGTCTCTATCACATTCAAATAATTAAAAAAAAAAAGCAGATTTATTCTCCATTAAATAAATAATCTTAACTTCGTCTTCTTCGTGTGCTTCATTACTGAAGGTCGTGCTTTCACCGATGTGTCGAGTAACCTCCACACTCTGTCATCGGTTAGTCTTAGGGCAGTTGGATATTGAGTCCCGTTATATTTTAAATCTGGTCAGACCAGCGGGTAGGTAATCGACCGCGTGATCTTTCGCCTTCGATTTTCCCTACTACAACCAGTTTATCCAGACTGTCTGATTGTCTACGGGCAATATGACCAAAATATCTTAGAACTAGTTGTTTATCTTTTATCTTTTTTCTTTTGTATTTAAGGTATTGAGAAGTATAGTCCATAATGCTAATGTATTAAGACATGTTGAGTCTGTGCGCCCCAGACAGATATGTGTGGCGGAGACATCGACCGTCGTTGCCAGCGGTGCCCAACGGACAAACCAAGTTGCTCAAGGAGGCGCCACTGCCGCGCACGTTACGTACACTCAACGCCATAGCCGACAGGGTAGATTTGTTTTATTGCAGCCTGAGTGAACTCACAACTATAGCCACTTGGACTATATCATATATAACGTAGAAACTTATTTTAAATATTGTTAATAAACGTGCTGTAATATCGAATTAGGACAACTTTTTCAATTGACAATCTTTACAACATTAATCAAATTATCTTGTATCGTTGAACAAACAAGAGCTGGAAAGACTATAAAAAAAGCGATCGGAAAGCACTGCAATTTTTCGATCGTAATGAGTCTTGCAATATATTACACACTAACAAACAAACTATTAAATCTAGAAAATTTAAATTCGTAACATTCGTAGCATCTACTAAGAAAGGATTCTTGGAAATTTCAACTTTAAACTGTAACTAAATAGGTTTAGCAACTTTATTAAAGTTTAAATGGTAAATTTGAAGTTCGAAATTTTAAAATTTGACGTCTCTTTTACCCGTACCAAGTTGGTACCGGTTATTTCATGACGTTATGTTCTGTTTATGTTAACGTTACATTTTAATATGACATATGAAATAAGAAATATCTTGTCATGAGGTTTTATTTATTTTATTTAGTAATATTTATTTAAAGACTTCATTGACTACCACAAAGTAAATGGCGGACTTAATGCCTGGAGGCGTTCTCTGCAAGTCAACCTTTAGGTCAAACAGAAATCCATGAAATCTAATTTCTATAGATAATAAGAAGAGAAAAGTCATTGTAGTCCTCGTAAAGATAATACATTATATAAAATATAAGGAACAATATATGTAGCAACGTTTCTTAAATCCTACGCGACTTTCGACTGACTTCACAGCTTCAAAAAGGTTAATACGTTTATTAAATAAATCATATGACCGATTCTAGTTCCCTTATCTTCGAGTATATTTACGTTAATAAACTCTAATATTATAAATGCGAAATTAACTCTGTCTGATACCTCCTCACACTGAACTGGTTTAGATGAAAATTCGTATTGAGATAGTTTGATTCCGAGGAAGAACATAGGCTATTTTTTAATTCACCCCTCGAGGGGACGAAATGGGAGGTGAAATTTTGCGCACTGGTAAAGCCACGGGTTTAGCTAATATATTATAATTTTATATCGTTAAAAAAAATACAAACAATTCGTTCCTCATTTTAGTTCATTCATTTCGTTTACTTTCTTCGTTCATTTTAATTTTTGGTTTTCGTCATTTAAATTTTAAATAACTCGTTTTTCCAACTCAAGCCTGGAATGTATTCAATGTCTATTATTATCAAAATCACTAGTACCCTTTCCTACATTCCAATAATAGATTGGTTGGTATAAATATCAATATATCTGAAAGCATTTAATTCCTTCCTTACGATCTTTTACATTCTTCAGATCACAAAATTATTTGTTCAAAATCATTCGCATAAAATCTTGCTCCAATTATATGAAACGATTCTTTATAACAATCAACGTTTTCAAATCGTTCAACCGTCGCGACTTTTTCTATTTCATCATTATTCGCGTAAAATACACCGAATACAAGACAAAGGAAGGTTTTTCCTAGAACCTTATTCGCAGGAAGGCTTTTTCACATGATGCGAAGTAAAATGAGAAGGAAAAAAAGTAATTTTAAGCTTTGAATGTGCTGGAGGCGTGGAAAATTACTCCAAACGTACCCCTTTTTGGTACTGGTAAATTTTCTTGGCCTAGAAAACTACGAGGCGTTGCATTTATCCGTCCATGCCTATTGTCTTGTATCTAGCATGTGTAAAATGATTTTAAAAATAGATCTCGGAACGAAAGTCGAAATTAAACGCAGAAGGCCCACGTTAAAAACTTTACTAATCTTTTCAAACTAAGTTTATTCAAATTTTCCAATTTTTTGTTCTTGACAAATCAATGTTTCTCCCCAAAAAAGAAAGCTAAGATGTTCTACATAAGACCTTATAAATAAAACATTTGACTTTGAAATTATTTATTCGAAGGTACTAAAAACCGGTCTAGTCGGAAAAGCGGAGAGAATTTCGTCCTATTTAGATAGGAAATAAAAAGAGAAAAGTCATTGTGGTCCTCGTAAGGAGTACGAATACGAAAATAAGCTTAAAGATCTTACCGAAAATATAAGGAATAAAATAGCAACGCTTCGATGCTAAACGAAACCGAAAACTAATGCGACTTAGCAGCTTCGGAAAGGTATAATTGAGTATGGTATTTTATTTGATATCTTTAAAAAATATTTGTAACTCGAACAGCATTTCATTTGTCATCTAACCATTGTGATATCTTATATATTAATAGCGTAAGCCGGGATTTGTCCCAGTGATCACGGGACGATAGCTGATAGGGACATAAAAAATCGGTTATGGTCACATTCTGAAGAGCTCCAGCCGTATATGTGCAGAAAATTAAAGATTATTCTCGATTGCAATTTACTAAATTGTTGATTAATTTAAGAGAGCAGAAAAAAATTACTGGCCGATTAGAGAGCGGTACTACGACTGTATAAGAAAAATATTAAAACGTAAACAAAATCAAAATAAATTGTCATCGACAAACTCCAATTGTAACTGAACTAATGTATACTATTTGACATTAAATATTTCATTTAAAAAAGACTTCATCATTTTGGCGCCAAAAGTAGTTAAGTGACTTGCAATTTACAATGAAATGAAATAAAAAAAAATACTTGTCATAGGTTTCGAAATTCCTAAAAAATCTTTTGAATAAACGCGAAGTTTCGAGGGATATCCCTAGTATATATTAAATCTTCTATTTTCGCTTCAAAATCAACCTTCAAAACAGAATCGTATGAAAGGTTACACAGGAGTGATCGAAAAGTCTTTTGTTTTTCGATTGATAAACGGAACCTAAAACCCTAAAAAAGGGGCTCACTGACTAGACTAGATTTATCTTTGTGACGCTTGGTTGACGCTAAAAGACTAAAACTTACTTTTATTGGTTATTTATAATGAACGAATTTATGTTCAAGGATCAAACCGAATTATAATTATTATCAGTAAATTAAAAAAAATAACATTTTTTTTTTTAATTTCCTAAAATAATGTTTGTTTATATGTATATAATCTCTGGAACTTATAATTTAATTCCAAAAATATTTTTACTGATAGACAGTTACATAATTCCTGAGTCTTATAGGGTATAAATTATATTTATGTTACATCATATTCTTTATTTATAAATTGCAAACTCGGTCGCTACTATTTATTAAAACCCGTGATCCTTCATTGAAGATTGCTGGTTCCAACAAGACCAATTAAGCAAGTTTTCCTGTTCTAGACATTTTTCCTAGAATTGCTTAACAAAATAAACACTCATCTGCTCGGCTTTCAAGCAAAAATTGTGAGGAAACTGCACATGTTGATTGAATATCTGCTATATGCACTTCACCAACACTGGAGTACGTGATGGAACATTCTAGAATCTTCTCTTCAAAAGCAGCTCAACATTAGCCTATTATATATCAACAGGCTGTTGCTTACTTGATTATCATGAAAAATATTACACCTAGAAATTGTTGGTGCCGTATACTCATGGATGCTTGCGTGCTTGGATGGAGTTTTCATGATTTTCATTAATCCAGTGCTCAGCGGCGAAAACGTCGTACGCCAATACATACGTACATTTAATACAATCGTCGAACGAAATTTGGAAGATAAAATCATTCAAACAGATACAATTTTCCAACCAGATTCTCTGGATTAGCGCAGTTGAACGAGCTGAACCTTTGCACAGTACTTGGAATTTAATAGCATGTGAATTTAGTTTACGTAAACCCTATTGTAAAACCTAGTACATCTTTCTGAATCAGTAACATTCAGTCAACACATATTATCGGCTTTGTTTTTTGGTGATGTATTCCATTTCTTAAGTGACATTGTATTTATGAACTTTAGTTTGTTAAAGATCGGATTAGGCCTTTAATTGTGTAAAATTTGTGCTCGATTGTATGTTTGTATGTTGTGATATTCCATATAATAAATAAAGCTGTTCTTCAGTTATTCTAGCAGCGAAACTCTCTAAAAGGCAGGTAGTTGTATATTTAACAATATGAAGGCAGCAGCGATAGCTGAGCGTTAAGATTATCCTTTTCTGTGTTCGATGATACGGGGTCCATCATGATGTATCAAATTTTAAGTTACAAATTAACTCGTAGGAATTAGCAAGGATTTATTACTATGAATTACAAATTAGTTATAAATAGATAAACCGACAGTTTCGCCTTGGAGGTGTGGGCTGATCGGTTACTAAAACGCAAGTGTTCGTTTGACAGTCTCCTTACTCTCCAACACGACTCTGTCCACGTGACTTCAACAACAAATGATGTCACCGCGCTTACCCGTTACTTACCAAAATTATTGGCTTTTCACGACAAATATACATGCCATTTTCTGCAAGTAAAACGATTAGCGAATATAAAAAATTTAGACACCAGGATTTTTTTAATAAATCAAATGGATTCATATTATTTCAACTAGCAGATGGAGCGCTAGGAATACTTATGAAGCAACACAAGTATTCCTTGTGAAGAACAAAAGCGAATGCAAATTCCCACATAAATTGTTAATTATTACCTTATTAACAAATTGTTGACTACTACACGCACTTCATTTAAAGATCCTTTTGTTTTATAACATTAGGTCTCTAAAGAATATTTCGACTGGCAATCCGAGGAAGACCATTACGATCAAAATTATCGAAAACTAACTACTGATATTGACTTCGATGGTTTTTAGTATGAAACGCAAACACAGGCGAATTTTCTTTATCTCTATCCAATGGATCATCATCATCATCATCATCAGCAGCAGCCCACATTCGTCCACTGCTGGAAATAGGCCTCACCAATTACACGCCACTGTGATCTCTCTTCGGCTACTCGCATCCAGCTCCTGCCAGCCGTCTTGTGCAAATCGTCACAGCACCGTACTTGAGAACGTCCAACACTACGTTTGCCGAGACATAATCTCCACTCTAGAACACGTTTTCCTCAACGGTTATCGGTTCTACGACAAATATGGCCGGCCCACTGCCACTTCAGCTTACTGATCCAATGGATGCTAATCCAAAACGATCAAATGTTAGCAAATGTTACTCTGTTCTTTAGGTCCAGTTTGTTGCATAATCCTTTATCGCGTTACTTAGAACAGTTAAGTTTAGCCAGTGTAATTACAAGTTAAAATGACATAAAATCGTTACCATGATTTTCAGGTGTTAGAAATAGTCAATATTTTCTTTCGGTGATTTTATAATCATCAGGTCTATTTACTCTTCGCCTACCTTTATTTGGTCTAAGGGTCCAAACTCCCATTTATACGCTTAAAAAAATTTTTGAATTCAGCCAAACTTAATCACTAGAAGACATTTATAAAATTTCATTATTGACATTACTAGTTTGATCGGCGAATTTTAAGGCATATATTAATTTCTAGACATTTAGGCAAAAAATATTGGGACACCTACAAACCAGGTACAAATAAATTTTCAGCGCCCGTATTGTTAAATTGTACAGACAAAGAACCGTTTGCCGTAAACAATTTCGCCTGAATTTTATTTTCTATTTCAGCAGCTGGCCCCCAGCCACCCCGGTCACGGCGTGCTGGTCGGGGGCGGTGTGTTACAACAACAGCCGACACACCACTTAATAACGCAGAATTCTATATTGGGTAAGTGATTTTACCTTTTATAGTGTTTACGGTAAATGTTTTTATGGGTTACATAAACCTTTTCTAAGACTGAGCACTTTATTTCCTATCATTAAAACCTAAGTTATCTTGTTCTGATTTAATTGCTTTCGGGATTAAAATCTTAGTTGTGCTAACACTCGTATTTATTATATCTTTCATCTGGTCTTAGATATATAGATTTTTTTTTTTTTATTTAACACGGTTTTCTTGTACACCCTTCTCAATTATTAGTTTGATTAACCCTTCTCATGATCTGTATACCACGTACGATTCGTGATTGGGATAAAGCTTCAATAAAATAGCATGATATTTCAAATAAGAAATATATATATTAAATAGTAACTACTGAGTTTTTTGTCAGTTTTTTTTTTCGGTAGAATCTACTTGAACCGGTAACAATTGTACATCTAATTCAACACTGTGACGTAACGATTCTAAAGTACTTTTATGAGCCTACTTGAATAAAGACATTTAATTTGATATTGATTTATGTATTAATGTCACTATACAAATAAAATGTTAAAAAACTTATTTCTAACGTTAATAAAAAAATTGATTTTAAATTTATAAAAAAATACAGCGTTCATAATTATTCAATTAATATTCGCATTAAACATATTGGTTAATTTAAAAAAAAACGCATATACAACACCGTTTAACAACTAACCACAGTTCTAAAATAACTTACTAACTGACTGACTACTCTACTAACTCAATCAGAACAACGTCGCATACCCTGAGTTAGAGCGTAGAGCAAAAAATAGGAGAAATGTCAGGGGACACCCGCTTGAAACGAAGTTGCTTTTACTATATATTAAATAAAAGACCCATCATCATCTTCCTGCCCTTATCCCAATTTACTTGTGGTCGGCGCAGCAAGTCTTCTTCTTCCATACTTCCCTATCTGACGTCATCTCACAAGTAACATTCTTTGCAACCATATGATCTTTCACACAATCCATCCATCTTTTCATTGGTCGTCCCCTTCCTCTATATCTATCCCCGTTCATGCTCAAGACCTTCCTCACAATATGTTCCTCATTAAATAAAAGATCCAATAAAATCAATTAACAACGCTTGAAAATTACAATGGCAACACTGTTATTAAAAATCCCGTATGAATATCAGTATTTATTATTATGTAATTTCCTTACGTGACGATTTCTGCGAGCTAACTCTACTGTAAGCCGTTCAAGGAACTTCGTTCCAAAACTAAAATCTGATCGGGCTTTTATTTAGCAACGTACCAATTATGCAGAGGTTGACAGTACATCCGACCTAGTCTTGAGCAGTCCCGTCCTAAATGTGCATGAATATTTAAATATAACTAATACTAAAAGTATTCTAGAGTGCTTAACTAACATACTAACTAAACCAGGCGGAGGGGACATACTCGGCCTGAGCAGCCCCGTGCT